>NC_054742.1:74557385-74689724 GCF_018143015.1 Lytechinus variegatus
ACCATTGCATGAAAAGGAATATTGCTACATGTATTAGCAGGGGTTGGGTCAATTATTTTCTTCTTTGACAATAACGTAATTGAAGAAATTTTCCAATTACAATTACTTTTGTTAATTGCAATTTCAATTACTCTAGAAAGTCATAAATGAAATATCTATATGTATTTTGTATGTACCAGCACCACCTATCAACATAATTCTAAGTTACAGAGAAACTGACAAGATGAAGTTTCATATTAAAGAGCATAGATTCTGCCTATTACTCATTGATGCTGAAGCAGTTGACATGAAAAATTAAAAGTCATAAAGGAGAAATATATTTATTGTGAATATGGCCTTATCATATATCAGTGGAAGATAATGTGGGGATTAGCGGATTATCATTTGGTCATTCAAAAATAACGAAAATAATACACAAGATGGAAATTGCCAATTAAAAAGTGTTAAAATGCCTCTACGAAATATGCCTCGCATCAGTCTCTAAATCGACTCGAATATGATGAGTGCATGAGTGTACAAGAGATGTGATTGGCTCTGCCACGTCAGGCTCCATGTATGCAAAACCTGTTATGAGGGTACGTTTTCTCCACACAGTCACTGAATACTTTGATCACGAAATGAAAGAAAACCCAAAAGTTTATCTAGATTTGGATTTTCAAATCGATGATTTTGAAGATGGAAAGAATGATGATGAAGTTTCTAGCTCTAGTGAACAACAAAGTGACGTGGATGGAGGTAAATTAGGGGAATTACGCCAATGATGATGAGTTGGACAATTCAACTTGCATGCCGATTTGCTACCAACTCATGCAGCTGCTAGCTTCACCGCGGGTCAAATACATAAACAAGTGGAATGCCTCTCGCCGTCTCATCTGCATCACGCGATTCAATATAGCAGCATTGCTGACTTTGAAAACAACTAAACTCGCACAAGATGTTCAGTGACAATTGGTTACTCTTATTCCACGTTTTATGAACTAGACCAATACACTTACAGAGATAGGATGGTAATTCAACAAATACCCCCAATGTGGCCAAAATTCATTGACCTCACATGATCCTTGACCTTGATCATGTGACCTGAAACTTGCACAGGATATTCAAGGATACTTGATTACTCTTATGTCCAAGTTTCAAAAGTCAGATCAATAAACTTGCAAAGTTATGATGGTAATTCAACATATACCCCCATTATGGCCAAAGTTCATTGACCTTTGATCTTGGTCATGTGACCTAAAATGGGCACAGGATGTTCAGTGATACTTGATTACTCTTATGTCCAAGATTTATGAATTAAACCAACATACTTTCAAAGTTATGGTAATTCAACAAAAAAAAACAATTCGGCCTAAGTTCATTGACCCTAAATGGCCTTTGACCTTGATGATGTGACCTGAAACTTGCACAGGATGTTCAGTGGTACTTGATTACTATTCATGAATGAGATCCAAAAACTTTAAAAGTTTTGATTGTAATTCAACAGATACCCCCAAATCGGCCAAAGTTCATTGACCCTAAATGACCTTTGCTTGGTCATGTGACATAAAACTCACGCAAGATGTTTGGTGATACATAATTGACCTTATGTCCAAGTTTAAAGAACAAGTCCATATATTTTCTAAGTTATGACATTTCAGAAACTTAACCTCAGGTTAAGATTTGATGTTGATTCCCCTAACATGGTCTAAGCTCATTGACCCTAAAAATGACCTTTGACCTTGGTCATGTAACATGAAACTGTAATAGGATGTAACACCTACAAATAATTTATTACATGCCCCTTAAAAAGTGGCCTTGGTGCCCCTCTGTATGGCCTTGGTGCCCTCTGCTGCCTGGCCTCAGTGAAAAAGTGCCCCTCAAAAGAATGGCCTGCCCCCCAAAAATCCTATTTCGAGGCCTGTGATAGGCATTGCCTTGTTTTAGTTACAGGCTGATCTATTTGGGGTCGGACGTACACTTTGAAGGGGTCGGACGTACATTGTGCAAAATATTTACACACTGTACGTCCGACCCCCTTTGAAGATCAGTTACACAAAACATAGACATTCTAAACTGGATTTTTTAAATATTACATACTGTTTGGTTAGTTGTCTTTCACATAAGATGGAATTAACAAATGAATCTGATGCTGGTGAAGAGTTATGCTTGATAAAGTTGACATGCATTCAGACAGTGTATGTCTGACCTCCATACTGATTTTTCATATCTATTACAAATGAGTCAGTGGGTTTAAACTGTTTCCATTTCGATATCTACATTTTTAGATCACATCAATAATGAAACAACTCAACTATTCACACAATGCAGGATATTTTTTACTGTTAAACTTCAAGTAAAATGTATCTTTTTTAATGGTTTGCAAAAGACGTGACAAAGAATTTCTTCAACATTAAAAAACTTGTCCTGTTACAAACTTTGTTTGAACAAGGTCGGTTATAAACCATGAGTCTTCCCTGATGTTGTAATCAACGAAACATACAATATGACCTTTTGACCCCTAGCTAGAGGACCTTTGATCTCTCCATCCTCAAGAACACATGTAATTTTTCCCACTGATCGTTTCGTTCCAAGTTTGGGCAAAATTAATGCAGAAATAGGTCATTTGACATTTTTACACCTACATGTAGATGACATTTGACCTCTGGTGGTACTACCCACTGATAATTTGTTCCAAGTTTGAATACATTTGAATACAATACACATAAAAAACTACCGGTATCGAATGTTAACTTTTGACCCCTAGAAAGCTTGAACAATTGAGCTTGAAATAACAAAATGAACAAAAGTGACCTTTTGACCCCTAAATAACGTTAGAAATTATCATCTTCATCAACCAAAAAATTGTATTACCCACCGATTTTGTGTTTCAAGTTTGAACGATATTGATGCAAACAAAAAATTGATTTAAACAAAATCTGTCAAAAAATGACTGAATGGCCTCTTATCTTTTGACCTTTTGACCTCTAGATGACCGTTGACCTCATCAACACACACATGGTATCAACCAATGATCATTTGTACCAAGTTTGAACAAGGTTGATGCAGAAATAAAGAAATGAGAACAAGTCACAATTAAATGAATAACCCTTCACATTTTCATAACTTACACCCCTATAGGCAAAAGTAGAATAGTCTAGACATCCATGTATCATTACAGCAAATGGGCAGATCTATTTCCCATAGAGGGGCAATTGCTGTACCTGAGTTTGAGGGGAAGGGGCAATTTCTTCTTTTATATGGAACTTCTTTGTTTATTAAATTTCTCATGTATTTGTAGGTTTGTAATTTTGATTTTCTTTTTTAATTTCCTGCAGGCTATTATTCAGTCAAAATTACCACTAAATTCATTAAGTTATGTGATAATTTGAGATGAAGGAAGGCAGTTTCCCATGAATATGCACACAAAACACAAATAAATCACCATTTCTTGAAGATATAATCATTTAAAAATCTACATATTGTCAAAAATGTGTGGTATTCTTTGTGAAATTGGTCTCAAAACTTGTGCAAGACTTCAATGAAAAACCAATAAAACTATACAGCGATATCAAGGTGTGTTAAAAGAACTATCATGCAAAATATTAAAGGACAAGTCCACCCCAACAAAAACTTGATTTGAATAAAAAGAGAAAAATTCAACAAGCATAACACTGAAAATTTCATCAAAATCGGATGTAAAATAAGAAAGTTACATTATGGCATTTTTAAGTTTTGCTCACTTTCAACAAAATAGTTATATGAATAAGCCAGTGACATCCAAATGAGAGAGTTGATGACGTCACTCACTATTTCTTTTGTATTTTATTATATGAAATATTTTTATTTTCTCGTCATTGTCATGTGAAATGACGTTTCATTCCTGCCTGAACACGTGGAATTCCATTATTTTAACATTTTGTGCTTAAGGCAAGACCTTGATCTTGACCTTGATCATGTGACTTGAAACTCGCACAGGATGTTCAGTGATACTTGATTACTGTTATGTCCAAGATTCATGAATCAGATCCATAAACTTTAAAAGTTATGATGGTAATTCAACAGATACCCCCAATCGGCCAAAGTTCATTGACCCTAAATGACCTTTTACCTTAATCATGAGACCTGAAACTTGCACAAAATGTTCAGTGATGCTTGATTACTATTATGTCCATGTTTCATGAATCAGATCCATAAACTTTCAAAGTTATGATGGGAATTCAACAGATACCCCCAATTTGGCCAAAGTTCATTGACCCTAAATGACCTTTGACCTTAGTCATGTGACATAAAACTCAAGCAGGATGTTCAGTGATAATTGATTAACCTTATGTCCAAGTTTCATGAACTAGGTCCATATATTTTCTAAGTTATGATGACATTTCAAAAACTTAACCTCAGGTTAAGATTTCGATGTTGATTCCTCCAACATGGTCTAAGTTCATTGACCCTAAATGACCTTTGACCTTGGTCATGTGACATGAAACTCTGTTAGGATGTTCAGTAATACTTGATTAACCTTATGGCCATGTTTCATGAACTAGGTCCATATACTTTTTAAGTTATGATGTCATTTCAAAAACTTAACCTCAGGTTAAGATTTGATGTTGACGCCGCTGCCGTCGGAAAAGCGGCGCCTATAGTCTCACTCTGCTATGCAGGTGAGACAAAAACTAAAAAAATGTTTAAAAACTCCTCGAAACAGACGGCTGCTAGACCAAAAGCTTCAGTCTCTGTATTTTGGTTGTTCTGCTGAACTGTGTTGGCTCACTCACCAATACATAGATTGAAGAGCTTGGAGGCCCGTACGTACAGACAACGTATTTTAGCAGTACGTTAGATCCAACAACGGAAGCCAGATTTTCTGATCGTTTTCTTGTACATAAAATGTCACATTATGAAAAAGAAATCACATCCATATTTACGAAAAAATGTTTGAAATTCAGAAATATCGTACCTTAGACCCCAGTTACAGCTAATTCCTTTGAAATGATGGAAACATCGTCATCTTCGATCCTTTCGTCGGTCAACGTTAGTTGCCATCTTGGATGACGTCATCATCCTTACAGACGTATTTAACAGTCACTACCTATCGCGATTTGTGCCGCAGCTTTGCGCTTGTACATGTTGATGTGCGTGTGTTCGGAACTTTTCATTGATTGGCCAAGATCAAAAATTTAATTGAAAAGCCTTGATAAAAGCACAACTCGTTGACGGCTGCCATATTTTCCTCTCCGGCAGAAAATTAAAAAATAAGGAATAACCCAGGGAATAACTCATCGGTAACGTATATTCTCGATATTTTATAGATTTTTTATAGTATCGATAGAAAGATTAGAGTCAAACGAAAATAGTGGGCCTTCGTTCAAGATAATTTAATGTCATTTAGAATCTAAAAGAAATAAAAAATCTGGACAACCCCGTCCTCTGAATTGTCGGGCCAGATTACACATGCAGGCTCGCACTAACACATTACCGTCGGTGAATGGGGATTATAGTAAAATGTCAGAAATTGTTGAATAAATCCCCAGAAAGGATGGTTATTCCTGTCTAGATGGCTGCCAGCTGTCTACAATGATAAATGTCAGAAATTGTTAATAAATCCCAGAAACGAAGGTTATTCCTACTATTAACACGAACACTAGTACCTCAGTCACATTTGCTCTAGATAGACTAGGCCTACACTACAGTGGCCGTACGGCGAGTAGGAAACAGACGTTTTATTCATTTTTATTCAAACCACCTATGGTAGATGTTTATATTTAGCTGGCAAAACAGCTGTTTTTGACTAGCAGTACATGTAGAGCAAATGTGACCGAGGTAGTATTAGATCTAGTATTTTAGTATGGTCAGTTCCCCCATGTCTACGCGGTCTCCCAAGTCTGCGCACCCGTGTATCTTCTCGATACTAAAAGAAGATACGCAACGAGCACGAACTTTACATATGCAATACATAGACAGGTATTCATAAAAAAATCTGACTCAGAATGGTGGAAAAAATAATGAATTCAGGGCATTTCATGTGACAGCCTCAAAATGCAGCCTTAGTCATCAAAATCCCCGAATCTTGTGCAAAGTGAATGAGTGCGCAGACATGGGGTAGGCCCTAGTATTTTTTTCTATCTGAAAATGACTGCTCGAGGTTTTTTCAAGAAAATCCTATATTTTCTTTCATTTTTCAATGAGCATGATGAGAAATATGGTACACTTACTCTTAATAATATAAGAAACATTATTAACCAAAAGATTTTGTGAAATAAGAAGAAATTCATGTTAAATCTGAACTCAAATTGTTACTGCTAGGTGCGCAGACTTAGTCTTAGGGCAGGGCCCACCATAAAATAACGTTAGAGATCTAGACAAGTTAATAATGTCATGACCCGTGTGACCTTTTTTCTCAGAGTGAATTCCCCTCTTTTAAATAGATCCCTTCTCACCTAGGTATGGTAATGCATTTGGTTTGGCTGTTCTGCGTCGTAACAGCTCTCTCAAGTTCCTCAAGGCATCCTGACTTCTTCAGCTTTTTTACTAAACTTTTCACAGCCTTCTCCGACCATTTGTCCTCCGAATTGTCCTTCTTCCATCCAAGCAACCTCTTCACGATTGGTGGCGTGAATGGCATGCTCAACGCGTTCATTTTGTTTTCTGGAGATTTTATCAGAGCAAAGATGTCTTTAATGAGACGAAGTGCTAACTAATTAATTTTAGCTGTCACACTTGACACAGAAATGAAGATCTCTTGTCACATTCAGTTGGCAAATTACATGCATTGCAGGACCAGTGCCGTGTAAGCGCAGCGCAGCAATAACAATAATACCGTACAGCTATGGCACGGGCGCTCGCTCACGTTCCGGCCGTACGTACGTACCGGTTTATCGGGACGTCGGCGACAGCTAGCTCCAGCGAGCTCTCGATCTGGCCGACCTGGCCTGGCGGCGGGCTGTAATTCTGGAGCAGTTGTCAAATTATTGCCGCTGCATGCATATTACATGCAATGCATGGACAGCCCTATAACGCTTCGTACTTTGTTGTTCTTCCATCATAATGGATTTCAAAAAATAGTTCTTTAATGGATTAGATTTTGCATGAGGTCTAGCTTATAGATGTTTGTAATTATCATTCCATATAGCATTATTTTAAATTGCTTGACACTGCTCCCTGGTTAATGTTAGAGAACTTCAAAATATATAAGATAGTAACAAGATGATATTATTCCGCCTTGCCAGCGCCATGCCAGACGTAGACGTAGAGCTGTGTCGTCATGTCTGTTGAACTCCTATGTCCAAAAGCGCTAGCGATAGCTAGCTCGGCCAAAGTACAGTATAGTATGGTACCTATGGTCGAGAGCTAGAGAGCTGGATAGATCATTGATTGCATTCATGTTCACTCACGTCGATGCGCGATTAAAGGGGATGGTCACCCGACAAAAAATATGTATTGTAAAAACTAGCAGAAAATAACAGATTTGGTGAAGGTTTGAGGAAAATCCATCAATATAATGCAGTGGCGTACCGTGGGTCACGGTTAGGGGAGAGATCAGTGGGGGGCACCAGCAAAAATTTTGAGTCATTCAGTGAGCGCGCGAAGCGCGCTCAGTTGCCACGTATACTGACCATCAAACGGATATGTATCCCACTTATCAAATAATGCGAGCGAGAAGCGCGAGCTTAAAATTGTTGGTATGCACACCTAAAAAGGGACATTATAAGCAAATGTTTGTTATCGTGATACGTACCTGTCTCGCTAAACAAACAACCCGAGCGCAAAGTGCGAGCTGAAATTTTTGTATATATTGATCGACCCCAGGCATATTTTAAGGACTACTTTTTAAGGAATCCATTAAGAGTATACATATCTCACCATAGTCATCTTATCGAGTGCCAAGTGCTTGCTGATTTTGTTAGAATTATGATCTAAACACATGAATTACTTTTTGTAGTCATATTGCAATCATGATCATTTTACGCATCTCACAAATCAAATATCGAGCGCGAAGCGCGAGCTGAAAATTTTGGAAATTCAGACCTGAAGAGGGGCATTCTCAGGTTTGTTTTTAGGAATTCAGAAAGACCATACTAACCAAATGATGCGAGCGCAAAGCGCGAGATTTTCAGGTCAGAAATGGGATATAAGGACTGATTTTAGGAATTCATCATCTCACCAATCCACTATTGCGAACGTGAGCACGGACAGTAAATGTTTGATATGAAGACATTAGAATGGGGGAATCGCTTCAAGTTGTCATGATAAGAATTACGGTTAAACTATTAAGTTTTATATTTTATTCATGTATATGCCGTTTACTTTGTATATTTTATACATGGCACGGCCCCAATGCAAATCAGACTCTGTTTCTGTCTGGGTTTTTTTAACCGTGTGAAAATAAAATTTGTCTATCTATCTATGAAAAAGAAGCATATGCCACTACACAAAACAACAATAACTCGAAGTGCGAGTAAGTGTATGTTGACTTGAAAACGGAAGGTTTTATAGCACAATGGGATTATAAATCTCGTTAAACAGACAATACGAGCACCAAGAACAATGAAGACATAGGCCCTGAGCAAATTATGCTTCATAAAGTTATGAAAAAAGGTCTCTTATGTAATATCACATAACATGATTGTAATGAAATATAGAATTATAATGAACAATAATTTCTTCTTTCGCACTATACATTTCTCTTCCTTTCTCCCTCTTTTTCTCCTTTTCCCCGTTTTTTGGGGGGCCAGCAGATGGGGGGGGGGCCCCATGCCCCCCGTAGTTACGCCACTGATATAATGGATTTCCTCAAACCCTTCACCTATAACCTTTCAAATATTAAAAAGTCACTTTGGAATTTGTTAGTGTTTTGATTTTTGACGTACTATGCGAGTATCTTCGCCATATGATAGCTAGCAAAGCTAGTTTGTGCTGAGGTCGGCAAAAATGTCGAGCGATATGCATTTGGCCCAACATCATTAAAGTTGAACTGATATTGTGTCCGACCCGCCAATTAACTCGGTCAGCCAACATTAAACCAACATCAAATTTTAATGTTGGACCTTTGTAAAATTCTAACATTGGCCCAACATCATTAATTGACGTTGGGCGAATATTAATATGTCCACCTAGCTAACATAAATTAAAACCGTTAATTGGGCCAATGTAAGATAATAATGTTTGGCTTATATATTATTACAACATTGGCAACATCATCCATTGACGTTAGGCTACTTGAAATGTCCAACCCGCCAATGGTCAATTTTAAAAAACTTAACCAACATCAAATTAAACGGATTAGTAGAGCAACGTAAGATCAAAATGCGAGCGTGAGCTGAAATTTTTTTTATATTCAGAGCTAAAAGGGACATTATAATCAAATTTTTGTAATCGTACCTGTCACGCTAACAATGCGAGCGCGAAGCGCGAGCCGAACCCCATTGAACCGTTTAATTTAAGGAATAAGAGAATACTGCATATCTCACCATAGTCATCTAATGTGAGTGCCAATTAAGCGCTTGCTGATTTGTTAAAATTACATCTAAACACATGAAACACTTTTATTATGATAATATACGCATACCACTAATCAAATATTGCGAGGGCGAAGCGCGACTCGCTGAAAATTTAGGAAATTCATACCTGAAGAGGGGCATCCTATCAGGGGCACTGCATGTCCTTAAAATGTTTCTATTAGGTCAGTACCTGGCAAATGAGCGCGCTCCCTAAGTGACTCGAAATTTTTGCTGGAGTGCCCCCCCCCCCCATGCCGTGACCCACGGTACACCACTGCATGGAGAGCAAACAATATCCACAGATGTGAACGTAAGCACGGACATGATCATAGGCCTATATGTTTTATATTAAGACCTTAAAATTGGGCAATCTCTTTAAGTAGTCTTGAAAAAGAAGCATATCACTACATAAAACAATGATAACTCGAAGTGCAAGGAAATATATTTTGTGTATACTGATTTGAAAACGGGAGGTTTTAGTTCAACAGGAGTGTATAAATTATCTCGTTAAACAGACAAGGTAGAGCACCGGGAACAATAGGCCCTAAGCAAATTATGTTTTATAAAGTTATGAAAACAAAATTCTTATGCAATATAAGATAACATAATTATAATATAATATAACATTATATTATATGCAAGTGACTTATATGGTTGATGGGTCTTTCTTTTCCATTGAATGATTATTAAGAACTTGACTAATGTTGATGATTTATGAAATGATTTATTGAAAAAGCCGAATGTTTGATTGATAATTTATTGAAAAAGTTGAATATTTGATTGATCACATTGATTGAGTTGATTTACTGACAGATTGTTGATTGAATGATTGATAGGTAAAAGTTAATGACCTAATTTCCAGAATTTATTATCAAATTGACAGTCCGCTCTGCACTTAATGCGTACATGTAATAGCAATCAGTCTCAATCTCAACATGAGGGGGAGGGACGGACCGTATAGGAGGGAGGCTAAACGTTCTGTTGACACTTTTTCCATCAGCTTACTTCACCCACTGAAATCACTTCTTACCCCGATTCTCCTAAATCCAATAAACACACTGCTGAGACCCACATAATAAAGTTAAAATTCTGTACTAAAGATTGCAAATCACGCTCACTCATGCATGGAATTTCAATTTGATATTTCATGAAATTTGCTCTAACAATTTAAATTGATAATTCATCACAACACCCTCAAGTTTGCAAATTCCAGGGGACTCGCTTCTCAAAAACTGAAAAAAACCGAAAGGCTGATTCTTGTCCACCCTAATTTTCATACCATTTGTTTAAGTGGGTAGTGCTCACTCAAGCATGAATAGTTTTCCAATATTTTGGTGTCATTTGAAAGATGACTTTATTGGCTTTCCATATATATAAGTCTTTTCCCCCAAAGTGATATACTTTTTATTTGGCAGCCATTTCAAAAGTGTATTTTTTGACGCACTGTATACGCATCCTGACCTTACGACAGAGGCGTAACTACGGGAGGCATGGGGGCACCTGCCCCCCCCCCCATCGGCTGGCAAAAAAAAAACGGGGAAAAGGAGCAAGAGAGGGAGAAAGGAAGAGAAACAAAG
This sequence comes from Lytechinus variegatus, assembly GCF_018143015.1. NCBI lineage: Eukaryota > Metazoa > Echinodermata > Echinoidea > Temnopleuroida > Toxopneustidae > Lytechinus > Lytechinus variegatus. The sequence goes on from NC_054742.1 coordinate 74,568,436, forward strand.
TGGGAAAAAAAATTATTGTTGATATTATATTATGATTATGTTATGTTATATAACATAAGAATAATTTTTTTTCATAACTTTATGAAACATAATTTGCTCAGGGCCTTTAGCTGGTGCTCGCATTATCTGTTTAATGGGATAAACATGAATAATCCTGTTGTTCTAAAACCTCCCGTTTCAAATCAATATCGAATTTTGTAGTGACATATGCTTCTTTTTCATGACTACATAAGGTGATTGCCTAATTTTAAGGTCTTAATATAAAACATTTCCTGTCCGCGCTTACGTTCGCATTAGTGGATTGGTGAGATATGTCTGCTCTTCATGAATTCCTAAAATCAGTCCTTTTAAAAATGTCCCTATTTCTGATCTGAATATCAAAAATTTTCAACTCGCGCTTCGCGCTCGCATCATTTGGATAGTGAAATATGTATGGTCTTAATGAATTGGTACAAACAAGCCTTAGAATACCGCTCTTCAGGTCTAAATTTCCTAAATTTTCAGCTCGCGCTTCGATCGTGCTCGCAATAATTTGATTAGATTACAATGACTACAAGTGCTTTATGTGTTTAGATCGATGTAATTCTAACAAAATCAGCAAGCGCTTGGCACTTGCATTAGATGACTATGTGAGATATGTATATTCTTAATGGATTCCTAAAATAAAGTCATTAAAATGCCCTTGTTTATGGTCAATATATACAAAAGATTCAGCTCGCGCTTCGCGCTCGCATTGTTTATTTAGCGAAACGGGGACGCATCATGATTACAAAACTTTGCTTATGATGTCCCGTTTCAGGTCTAAATATGAAAAATTTTCATCTCGCGTTTCGCGCTCGCATTATTTGATCAGTGAGATCTAATGGCACTGTCCTTAAAATGTAACATCAGGTCAGTATACGTGGCAACTGAGCGCGCTCACTAAGTGACTCAATTTTTTTTCTGGTGCCCCCCCCCATGCCGTGACCCACGGTACGCCACTGCCTTACAACATTTATGCGAACGAGAAGCGCAAGCTGAAAATATTTGATATTCTAACCTGATAACTGAAAATTTCATCATTATAAAAGTTTTCAGCTAGCGCTTCGCGATCGCATTTATTTCTTGAAATTAGATATGCATCGTGTTCACCATACAAACATAGGCGGATCCAGGGGCCCAATGTCCCCCCCCCCCATTGGCGGAGCAAAAAATGGAAAAAAGGGAGGATGACGAGTTAATAAAATAAGGTCAGGGGAATACTTGGAAAATATATTTTTTTAAATATTTAATGTCACTTTGTTAAAGTTTCGTGCATGCATTGCCTGTTCGATTAGATACATATCTTGCTCAATAGGTTGATATGTAGTTTAAAATATCAAGTTTTAAAATCAAAATACAAAACATATTTCAGCTCGGACATTTTGTTTGATTTACCATTTTTTAAAGTGCTTTGTAAAATGTCAGTTTTATGGTGTATTTCAGGTGTCTCGATTGTCAAAAATGGAGGCATATAAGTTTTTTGATTGGTGAGTTATGCATACCTATATATTAATTCTATAAGAACTAATTAAAATCCCCCATCTATGACAGTTTATCAAAATTTCGGATCGCGATTTGCGCTCGCATTTGTTTGTTAAGAATATTAATGTTAAAAATATATAAACCCACGAATCCTACTCATAATTACAAAATAACTTAAAATATCCAGTCTTCACGCCTCATGCACTGTCAGCAAATTAACTCATTAGGCTTATTAGATTACTAATCATGAAATAAAATTAAATATTTAAGAATTCATGATAACTTAATTGTCCCTTCTCAGAAGAAAATATCAACACATTTCATATCGCTCTTAGGAAGAGTAATAGAAAGATAGTCATCATTTTCATATGATGACAAAATGTCCTTAGGCCTAGAATGTCCCGATCCTAGGTTAAAATATTAATAATATATCAGCTCGCGCTTCGCGCTCCCATAATTTATTAAGTGCTATCCACATCCACTTCGCAATTTCCCTATACATAGTACTTTGAATAGTGCTTAAATTGACCCTTTTCATATCGGAATTTCAAATATTATTTTCAGGTCGCGCTCGGCGCTCACATTATTGATTTATATGATGAAAAATGAAATGTATTGAGAATGTCTAGATTCTGTTTAACTCTAAAACACGCATGTTTATTGATATACGCAGCTTGATCTTATTCAAAACGTGCTTAAATTATCCAGTTTCAGATCAGATATAAAATTTTCTGCTCGCGCTTTGCGCTTACTAACTGCAAATGACTAATGACTACCTGCAAAATTTCCTTAACAGGTCCCTTTTCGACAAGGCCAGAACGCATATCAAAAATTTATGTTCGCGCTTCGCGCTCGCGTCTAGATACACACGCATCTTGTTCAGGTTCACAAACATTGCCCAGAATGTTCAATTTTCAGGACAAAATACATGAAATTTCAATTCTTTAGCTCGCATAGGGCTTCACACATTTATGTTTATAAGAATAAAGCTAGAATATGAATCTATTATAGGACACGGGCGTCATGCCCCCCTGCTCCTCCCCCCCAAAAATAACCTATCTCGCCATCTCAACATGCAATTTTTCAAAAGTCGACTTGGCCGGCCACGTCGATCGTGAAGCCGATTGCATTTTAAAGGCTCCGTACTAACGTTAGGGGTAATTGACGAGGGTAAATCCGGGGGGGGGGGGGGGCCGGGGGTAACAGTCCCCGGCGATAAAAATATGGGGATTATGTTTTCCTTGGAGTTGGAGTAGTTGTCAGGGGGGCGATTGTCCTATTATATACCCCATTGGCTCGTATCATTTGATCTTTTGACCTCCCGATGACATTCATCTCACGAAATCCTGATCATAATTTTAGACACACCGCGGACTATCGGACCTGCGGACTATCGGAGCCGCGGACTATCGGAGCCGCGGACTCTATCAGACCCGCGGACTATAGCTATCGGGCTGTACTTCATGGAACTAGCCAACTGTCGCCGACAAATATCTTTACATTTGCTTTTCAGTTTTACCGACAGTCACGTCACTGCACTGCGGCTGCACAGGTTCCACGTCATCAAGTCTGAATAGTTGAACAGCTCAGTTACAGCTGCTTGAGACTGCGGCAAAGTAATTGACTGTTCTCGGGAATGACCAGGGCAGCCACTCGCATAACAATCATGGCGGACCATCAAAGTGGAGCTGGATCACAGCGAACTGACGCCGGGTTGGATGGGCGTGGAGAAGCGGAGAAAGCACCGCCCAATCGCACCAAAACTTACACGACTATATTTTTGGTAGTGTGTGCATATTGGTAAGAAATAACGTCAGTACCGGTAGGCCTAATTGGTAATCATGGTAATTGCGGCCGGGGACGGGGTAGCCAGGAGGCGGGACTGAGTTCAGGAGGCTCCTGGAGAGCACTCAAGTCAAAGGGCAAGGTTCATTAACCATCCTGCATATTATGCTGGTATCCAAACGTTACAGCCCGGTAGAGGAATCTAGGCCTATGCCAAGTACACAACGCAAACTTTCATAGGTTACTAACCCAGGGAGCTCCCGCCCGCTCAGCGGCCAGGAACCCAGGCAGGGGCTTAACTAGATCTAACCCAGGCCCAGGGAACTCCCGCCCGCTACGCAGGCGGGAGCCCAGGTCACCTTACATGTAAAGTAATACCTGACAAGCGTGAGGTATGGTCAAAATTATTCTCTGAATAAATAGTTAAAACAGAAATAAAGCACTTACCACGATTATATGGATGAAGGCACTCATGGTTTCAAATCGTCTCGTGTGTGAAGGATTCATATGCACCTGGTGCACGCGAATCTTTCACACCATCTTTACTAAAATAACTATGACTTTACATCATAGCTATGAAATATGATTTTTCTATAATACTTACCGAACCATATGGACCGTTTGTTGAATTCTTTTGTTGTTTGTTTTAATAAAATAAGAGCATTTTTCGTGATCTTCACGTAGATGCCTCCTGGTCAGCGTTGATATCAACTTTTGCCTAAAGAGGGCGCGCGATATTATTCACCAAGCCGGTAGGCACTTAAGAACCAAGTTTGAAAGGATACTCGTAAAATTATGTCACTCTGGCTGATGAATATTCATTAGATCGTGGTCGTGCGTGTTCAATACACACCGAGTGCATGCATGCAGAGAGTTTGTATTGAACACGCACAACCGGATCTAATGAATATTCATCGCGAGAGTGACATAATTTTACGAGTACCCTTTCAAACTTGGTTCTTAAGTGCCTACCGTACCTTTGTTTACGGTGTTGCAAGCTAGCTGCATTCTAGGCGATCAGCATTATTTTCTTGCTCGTTCAATCCACTTTCATCATCATCTTGTCAAAAGATGGCGTACTTTACCAATAAGTATATACATGAGATGCAACCTGTTGATTTTTGGTACAATTTCCTATTACGCGCTGACGACTTGAATTGAGAATGTTCGATACGAAAAATTGCTTTTCGATTGTTGTTTGCGTACTTTCCACCGCAGTATTAAGGACGGATCGAACGGAGTATCCTGGTTGAGACTTGGAGGTAAGCGATAAAAACAGTTTTATAAATAATTTCCACTTCATTTTGTTTTTTTAAACTAAAGTTATTAAAAAGAAATCATTAGTGGAGAAATACTGAAACGTTTGGCGTTTCTAATTCCCTCACATTCGTGTGATGAATGAAAACGTCAAAGTCCACTATGAAACCACATGCGTTGTGCGAGGTTAGTATTACTAACCTCGCATGTTGTGTGAGTGGGATGAAGGTAGACTCTAACGATCGAGTGGCAGTTTCCTGACATCTGGGCACAAACTGGAACCTCAAAAAAATGAAAAGTTCTCTCCTTCTACCCCAGTCTCGATCGGCCATGTTGTTACGATTCATAACAAAAATGGCCGATCGAGACGGGGGTAGAAGGAGAGAACTTTTCGTTTTTTTGAGGTTCCAGTTTGTGCCCAGATGTCAGGAAACTGCCACTTGTTAGACCTTCATCCATATAATCGTGGTTAGTGCTTGATTTCTGTTTTAACTATTTATTCGGAGAATTATTTTGACCATACTTCACGCTTGTCAGGTGAGTATGCCAAATTACACGTAAGGTCCTGGGTTAGGGCTTAACGTGTATTAGACAGCTGGCAGCCGTCTGTTTCGAGGAGTTTTTTAACATTTTTTTTTATTTCTCCTCGTACACAGATGGCTCACTATCGTGCAGCCACCATTATGGAACTTGCAATGCAAAATCCTCCCGTCGGGGCTCTTCAATTTTTGTCTTTAATGAATAAAAATTTGGAAAATTAACGCGACCAAAATGCAAATTAATATTCCCTCTTCATTGCTCTTGGCATTAACTGCCAAAAAATGGAGAAAAATCAAGTTTAAAGGAACAAAAACAGTGACTTACCTAGGCTGTCACGCAAAGTCACTTCCCGGTTTTATCCAATCTTAAGTACATAAACGTATAGCCATTGAGTCCCCTGTACAGATCACGCTAGAACTTCGGTCTCTGTATTTGGCAAGTGAAGCCAACGGAGTTCAGCTGAACAACCAACATAACAGAGACCAGAGCGTTTTGGTATAACCATGTATTTGACCATACTCACGGGACTAGCGTGATTTATGATCTAAATATTTCTCCAAATGAAGTGTGAAAACAGAAATTATGTACTTAACACAATGATATGGATGAAGGTCTAACGAGTGGCAGTTTCCTGACATCAGGGCTCAGACTGGAACCTCAAAAAACAAAAAGTTCTCTCCTAACCCCGTCTCGATCGGCCATTTTTGTTATGAATTATTTGGGGCATGTATACATTATACTTGCCCCCATGTTTTAGGGCGATTGTCCCTTGCCCGCTCCACAATCGATCGAGGAATCTGTCTCCTGTTATAATTTCATATCCAAGCTGTCTGAAATAATCAATTTCTTGTATTATGTTATTATTTTGTTATCTTATGAAGTATGAAAATAAATTCAATTCTTAATGCAATCATGTACCCCTCCTCACGTCTCTTTCTAGCTCTAACTTTTATTTAGCTGTATGCGCTTACAAAATGATGTCACAATGCAGGCTTCGTGTTGCCCTGTGCACACTCCCCTTTTCCCTGAAAATTTTGCGCGATTTGTTTCTATAACAGCGCATTTGATTGGATTAAATAGATGTAGAGTGGGAGGAGCTGAAGATACATGTAACACGAAATGAGATAACACGGTTTTCAGAATACCAATTTGTAGGTATGTTAGGGGTGTGTTAAATCAGAGAGATAACACAATATTTAACACGAAAGTTAACACTTTTTTCAGAATACCGCCCCTGGGCTACCAGGGTTACTCACCCTATACATTATGGTAAGGTCCCCAAAGTCTATGCAGACCCACTTGCCTGCACACGCACATATTCTAGTTAAAGAAGATGCGCAACAAACATAAACTTTACACATGAAATATAGAAAAAAAAATTGATTAAAAATAGTGGAAAATAAAAATAATGATTTGGGGGCATTTCATGTGATGGCTTCAAAATGCAATCTTTTACATCAAAATCCCTGAATCGTGTGCAAAGTGAATGCATCCTGCTATGTAAGGCATGCTTACACGATACCTTGCTTTGAATCTGCCTATCAGTATCATACTGAAAGAAATAAAAGGTCATTTGACCAAAACTGCCCAAGAGGTAACACCGAACTGATCTATACTAACCAAACCTTCATTTTTGAGGAGCGCGATCGTTCCGGCGCTCCTACCGCGCTCCTTAAAAAAAATATTAAAGGAGAGCAAAAAATCGCACTCCTCAAAAAAAAAAAAATTGCTAAAATTTCACATCTTCAAATCCATGAAATAGCCTTCTTTTTTCCATAATTCCTTGAAATTACTTTGATTTAGTTAAAATCTATCAGAAAAATGAAGAATATTCATCTCTTTCATTCTCTTTAATTTAATCTTGGTAAATATTGCAGTCCCATGTAGTCCCATATGTAGATTTTCATGGCAACACCATGGAAGTCTACATGTGGGACTACAATATTTACCGAGGTGAGTTCAAATCAGAGTCGGGAAAGTGGTGAATATTCTTCATTTTTCTGACAGTTTTCAACTAAATCAAAGTAATTTTAAGGAATTATGGAAAAAAAGAAGGCCATTTCATGGATTGAAAGATGTAAAATGTGAAATTTTAGCAATTTTTTTTTAGCATTTTTTCTTCTTTTTTTTAATGTTAAGAAAAATCTACAATTTATCATACATGTATTGTAATGAATTGATTTGAGCTCCTCACGGAGAGCGATTCTGAGGAGCTCAATTGAGCTCCTCAAGAAAATAAGGAGAGTGATTTGAGCTCCACAAAATTATAAACGTGAAGGACTGACTAACGCTATAAACAACAGTCTTTTAAAATATTCAAAAGAGAAATTAGATTGACTGCAATAATTTTTTTGTTGCTGATAATAAAACATAAGTGTTGTGGTATAGGTTGACATTTTCTAACTATGGCGTGTATAGAACTTAACATGTGTATTATAATCCAAACAGTACTGCCTTTTGTACTTATTGAAATTTATTGGTGTGTATGAACATAAGACTTTTGTGATTTTTAAATTAAAATTAAAGTATATGATTTTTTTACTATTTAAAATTTGCAGGTTCATCTCTATCTCTCTTGTTTTCATCAACAAATACCTTTTGAGCAGTAAATCCCTTAAGGTTAGTATACAGTGTGTATGAATACAAACTTCATTTTTGGATCGTGTTTCAACATGTGAAGGAGAAAAGTAATCTGACACAGTAGACTTTAGAATATCTATTAGTATTAAAAATGTCTCCTTCATAATAAATAAACATGATTATAAAATATTTCAAAAACATGTTTTAAACGTTTTTGTCTCTCCTGCATAGCAGAGTGAGACTATAGGCTCCGCTTTTCTGATGGTGGTGGCGTCAACACCAAATCTTAACCTAAGGTTAAGTTTTTGAAATGACATCACAACTGAGAAAGTATATAGACCTAGGTCATGAAACTTGGACATAAGTGTACCGTAATCAAGTATTACTGAAGATCCTGCCTTGGTTTCAGGTCACATGACCAAGGTCATTTAGGGTCAATGAACTTATACCATGTTGGGGGAATCAATATCGAAATCTTAACCTAAGGTTAAGTTTTTGAAATGTCATCATAACTTAGAAAGTTTATGGATCTGATTCATGAAACTTGAACATAATAGTAAAGAAGTATCACTGAACATCCTGTGAAAATTTCAGGTCACATGATTAAGGTCAAAGGTCATTTAGGGTCAATGAACTTTTGCCAAATTGGGGCTATTTGTTGAACTACCATCATAACTTTGAAAGGTTATTGGTCTAGTTCATAAAACTTGGACAGAAGAGTAACACTGAACATCTTGTGCGAGTTTCAGGTCACATGACCACGGTCAAAGGTCAATGGACTTTGGCCATGTTGGGGGTATTTGTTGATTTACCATCATAACTCTGTAAGTATATTGGTCTAGTTCATAAAAATTGGATATAAGACTAATAAGAGTCATCAAGTACATGTATCACTGAACATCTCATGCGAGTTTCAGGTCACATGACCAAAGTCAAAGGTCATTAAACTTTGGCCATTTTAGAGGTAATTATTAGATTGCTGTCATAACTTTCAAAGTTTATACATGTAGATGTAGTGTAAAAAATGTGGATATAGGGGTAATTTAGTATCACTGACAAGGTTTATGTCACATGATCAAGGTCAAATGTCAATGAACGTAGTATCGTATCATTATATGAATGGTGTGTTTTGTGAATAATTATTTTATAGTAGTTTTCAAAGTTAGCACTGCTGCAATATTGAACCATGCGATGCAGGTGATACAGCCAGAGGCATTCCACTTGTTCAATATATCATTACACAAACTTAAATTTTATGGAATACCGATATATTTTTGTATATTGTAACGAACTCAACTTTCTGATTTTTATAACTTTCTTATTTCCTTTGTTTGATGGCCATTTTCATTATTTATTTGGAAGACTAAAAAAATGTGGTTTACATTTGCTCAATTATGTAATTTCATAGGCTGTTAAATTGTGATTTTTAATTGGAAATACATGAAAAATTGAAGTAGGTTTTATACCCCCTAGCAACATTTTTTAGAAATGTTTTTGTCACTGGGACAGTGACCAAACTTTTATTACAACGTTTTTTAATTAAGGACATTTTGAATTCTAACAATAAGATTAAGATCAGATCTTTTACACAAAATATAATCAATGATGTGCTCTTAATCTCGTCTTTACAGTTAATATTTGTTACAGGGGAGGGGGTAAAAGATAAATGTCAGTTGTAACAATTTCAAAATTAGTTCGCACAGAATCTGAAAAAATGGCTTCCCAAGTGTCTGCATAAATAATGATTAAAAAATGTGCCAATAAGCCAAAGGATTTTGAAAGAAATTGTTTACTTACTGAGAAATTTGTCAAATAAGAAAAGGATTCAGTACAAATGTATTTTTCTAAGCAATGATAACACACTTCCCCTCTGCTTCTCTGTGTTGGTAGTCTACCGTAGTGTGATTATCTAATCAGTTTTAGATTTCAAAAAGTTCAGTATTTATGAATTACTACCAGATAACATGTACATCTACAAAAGTGAAAACAGACTTCTTAATGAAATCGGTGAATTATTGGATGGTCTAATACCACTTGGTCTACTTATCAGTGACGGCTGCATAAAAGCATTGATAGTGTAACAGTAGGGCCAGTCACATCATTCACGGGAGACTACCGCCTAGATGCATTGTTTTCACTAACGAAGCACTAAAAGTAGGCCTACCGGTATCGATAAACTCACAGCAGCTTAGCTGAATTCCTAATAATATACCATAATAGTCAAAGCAGAAGCTAACAGTGGCGCCAATGTTAAAGGTATGGTCCAGACTTCAGATATACCTATCTCAATGAATAGAGTAAAATTCACAGAGCAAAATGCTGAAAATTTGCTCAAAATTGGATAACCAATAACAAAGGGGGGGGGGGCAAAATGATATGTTTGTGTCGATATGTGTATCGACGGCTCTGCCATTAGATCATGTAATTTTGTTGTGAATATTTGTTTAGTTATTTCAATAGTTAGTTTGGAGGCAGATAACAGACCAGTTAGAGATAGTTTGATAACAGTTCACAGGTTTATTGGGTTAGCTGCGACAACATCATGAAGACCATTTTGGTAGCAGCCATGACTCATGCCGATGTGTAATAACCTGGTATAGTCTAGGCTTGCAGACCTTTATCATTTATCACCACAGTAGTCATTCATCTTATATATCTTCTCATTCTGTTTTTTGTTCTACTTCTTTGCCTCCTAAAAATGAATTGGCCGGGTTCTCAGCCCATCAGGGAAATCAAGGAAATCACTTTTTTATCACTTTTATCAGGGATTTTTTTCCTATTTTTTTTTATTTTTTTTTTTACATTTTTCCAGTCAGGGAAAAATGAGGGAATTACTTCAAATCAATAATATTTTGTTGTATATTAAAATAACATTCATTATAAATGACATGTTATGGTGTTTTTTTTTTGTTAATGTAGCCTCTTTTACTAAAATACAAGTAGGCCTGGTACATATCAAAAATAATAATAGGCCTACATGTATATCAAATATAATAATACAAGTAATTCACTGCAACAACCTAGAAAACATGATGAACTGGGAATGGGTTTAAATAATAGTCAGGGAGTTTTTAAACTTCATCAGAGAAAAATCAGGGATTTTGTTTTCTTGAAAGCTGGGAACCCTGGTTGGGTTAAGTCAGCCGTGGGGTTAACTATCTACATGTACAGTAGATCGTATAGGCCTACAGGTACATAGAGGATAAATAACAATCTTACTTTTTCACCTATGATCGTTATCGTTATTTTACAGAAAAATAGCAAATTTTATTGTTTTTCCCCCAAAACCTTCAAAAGTCCCCCTAAATAGACAAAACATCTCCAATTTTTTTTTGTCCCCAAAGGCTTTTGAAAATCCCCAAATTTTCAAATATGGGGATGGAAATATACGTCACTCTAACTGTACTCAAATATCGAGGGGCGCGCGTGTGAAGATTCGAAGCCGGCGCGCGGAACGTAACTTGACAATTTCACCTGAAAATTGAAAACAACTCGCCAAACTTTACAAATAAGACCAAGTGGCATGTAGACGAAATGAATGTTAGACTATCTGGAAATTAGACCAAGAGGAAATTTGCCAAAGTGGAAAATAGACCAATTGGCTATAAGACCAAGTGGTCATTAGACCAATTGGCTATAAGACCAAGTGGTCATTAGACCAATTGGCTATTAGACCAAGTGGTCATCAGACCAAAAGAGAATTGGACTGAAGTGGATTTAGCTCGAATGTTTTTAGCCCATCTGATGATTTACAGACAAACTGTCAGTAAACCAGGAAATCATTGTTTATTGCAACTATTTTTGTTTTATTTATAACATATTTCATGATTGATTTTTTGTTTACAGCTCGATGCACCTCTCTTTGTGACATTTTACCAATGTGTGGTGACTGTCGTGATGTGTGTCATACTTAGTGTGCTAGGGAAAGCAGTTCCAAATATAGTCTCTTTCCCTCCAATGAAATTTGATTACAAGGTTACCAGAGAGGTAAGAATACTTCATTTATCTTTAATACTGTTTGCTTTTGTTGTATCATATGTTAATATGAGAGGAATGACTTGGAACACAGGAGCAGCACAAGACACCAATTTGAATCTCATTAATGACCCTTGTATTTTAATTCTTAACAAACTTTTCGCATGCATGATTGAACATGTCAAAATGTCAACATGTCAACAAGTCAAAATTTTGTTTTCTTATTGCCTCACTTTGGTGGCCTTTCATGTGCTGAAACTTTCAGAAATAAGAAATAACACTATGAATACATAAGAGTGAGCTGACATTTAGATATTGTTCTCATTATACTTTCTAAAACTGGTTTGCTGGCAACCAGTTCAGGAATCCAGTTTGGAAGATTGTTTTGTTAGTGTTCCCATTTGATTACCTGAAAGTGGTTTTCAAAACCACTTCACGTAAAGCGGTCTTGTCGCTATGGGAACTGCAGTCTAGGCATTCGACATACAGTGTGTGGAGTAGCATGCTCAAAATGTGCGAAGATCGATTCCCGAAGAACGGTTGTGCTGTTCCGGTTTAACGAGGCAAAATGATCTTCAAAACTATATAAGCTCGTTTTCTGAACTGGTTTGGAAGATCGTTTCCAAGACTCCTTTGACTGTTCTCATTACATATTAAACTAGTTTCCACTAAACTAATTTTCGGATGGTAGTGAGAATGGTGTCTAAGTCATACTCAAAATCTTTGTCCCCCCTCCCTGGAGCTTATGTAAAGAATAATTGATTCTGACATGTTTCAAGGTTCTGTTATTTCATGGTCCAAGTGGAACAATTCATTGTGGCCTCCTTATTCATAATGCTCTGAGGTACCTGTCATTCACAATTTCTTTTCTTGGAAAACTTCCAGTAATGTACCCTGGGCTCCAATCTTTGAACATTTAGATCTGTTAAATATTCTGAATTTATTGAAATAGCTTGCAGTATGAATCGCAGATTTGGGCAGTAAATGAGAGGGCTCTTCGTAGATTACTTTGCACATGAACAGAGCTAATATAAAATCCGTAATCTCTTTTCTTGACATGATTCGTCGCATTTGTCGTATTATTATTACTCAAAATCTTGCAATAAATAACAGTGAGAAATTGAAACAATGATTTCATGATGATGATGATGGTGATTTAAGACTTACAAATAATGGGATTATGGCAAGCAATATTTTTCATTTTTTGTCTCACCTACATAGCAGAGTGAGACTAAAGGCTCCGCTTTTCTGATGGCGGTGGCGTCAACATCAAATCTTCACCTAAGGTTAAGTTTTTGTCTCACCTTCATAGCAGAGTGAGACTATAGGCGCCGCTTTTCCGACGGCGGCGGCGGCGTCAACATCAAATCTTAACCTGAGGTTAAGTTTTTGAAATGACATCATAACTTAGAAAGTATATGGACCTAGTTCATGAAACTTGGCCATAAGGTTAATCAAGTATTACTGAACATCCTATTAGAGTTTCATGTCACATGACCAAAGTCAAAGGTCATTTAGGGTCAATGAACTTAGACCATGTTGGAGGAATCAACATCAAAATCTTAACCTGTGGTTAAGTTTTTGAAATGTCATCATAACTTAGAAAATATATGGACCTAGTTCATGAAACTTGGACATAAGGTTACTCAAGTATCACTGAACATCCTGCATGAGTTTCACGTCTCATGACCAAGGTCAAAGGTCATTTAGGGTCAATGAACTTTGGCCGAACTGTGGATATCTGTTGAATTCCCACCATAACTTTGAAAATTTATGGATCTGATTCATGAAACTTGGACATAATAGTAATCAAGCATCACTCAAAATTTTGTGCAAGTTTCAGGTCTCATGATTAAGGTCAAAGGTCATTTAGGGTCAATGAACTTTGGCCGAATCGGGGGTATCTGTTGAATTACCATCATAACTTTGAAAGTTTATTGGTCTAGTTCATTAAACTTGGACATTAGAGTAATCAAGTATCACTGAACATCCTGTGCACGTTTCAGGTCACATGACCAAGGCCAAAGGTCAATGAACTTTGGCCGAATTGGGTGTATCTGTTGAATTACCATCATAACTTTGAAAGTTTATGGATCTGATTCATGAAACTTGTACATAAGAGTAATCAAGTATCACTGAACATCCTGTTCGAGTTTCAGGTCACATGATCAAGGTCAAAGGTCATGTAAGGTCAATGAACTTTGGCCATGTTGGGGTTTTTTGTTGAATAACCATCATATCTCTGTAAGTTTATTGGTCTAGTTCATAAAAAGTGGACATAAGAGTAACCATGTATCACTGAACATCTTGTGCGAGTTAGAGTAGTATTCAAAGTCAGCACTGCTGCTACATTGAACCATGTGATGCAGGTGAGACGGCCAGAGGCATTCCACTTGTTTAAATGACAGCATAACTTAAAAAGTTTATGGACCTAGTTCATGAAACTTGGACATTAGGTTAATCAAGTATCACTGAACATCCTGTGCGAGTTTCAGATCACATAACCAAGGTCAATGAACTTTGGCCATTTTGGGGGTATTTTTTGACAGAGTTGCTAATTTTCCGGATTTTTTCCTTTGCTGAAAAATATTCCGGGAAAAAAAATTGATTGTCAAAGTGAAATCCGTAAAAATTTCCCCTCCAAATCTTGTCACGGAGTTCGCTACGGAGAGCGCAATTTCAATTTTGGATGGCCAATTTGCGCAGACGGAAAATTATTAGCATTGTGCGCAGCATGAAGTTTAGCTGGTACTGTACTTGCACGGTACGCTCGAGCAATACATTGTAGCAGTTGCAAACGCCGCTCTATACCCTGCAGGGATACGGGTGTCAGCGCTATCCCAGTCGGGCGATCGCCCGGTAGAACCGCTCGAAGCACGGCCCGGTGTGGCTGCAATTGCCTGCTGCTGCGTGAGTGATTGGTTGTCTGCCGCGGGATTTCAGCTGAAAACCTATTTGCTACCATGAAATATGTGTTCTCTGGTGCGTATTCATCAATTCATATGTGTGAACTATCCATCATTTTGATAGAAATTGTGATTTATGGATTTTCAATAGTATAGGATTGTCTTGTTGATGAGTACAGTGAGTGAAAAAGGGCACCCCAGCTGCTACATACACCCGTCCCGAGTCGCACCCATTGGCCGCAGCGTATTAACCCGCAGCAGGTTAACCCGTACCATAATGAGTACGGGTTACATGATTTTTTTTTTTGAGCACCTTTCTTGCCTATGATATGAAGTTTATTATGTCATTAATTATTTGTTATGTACTACTGTAGATTAATGATTTCAGCCCTCTAAAGAATAAAACGTTCCAGCTTGAGGGGGCTTCGCCTTTGACCCCGCCAGGGGCCCTGGGCGGGCCCCTGGACCCCGGCCTGGGTTTTCAGGATTTTTTTGAGCTATCAGTTAGCATCTCTGTTTTGAATTACCTTCATAACTGAAATTATATTGGTCTAGATCATAAAACACGGACCTAAATGTAATCAATTATCACTGAACATCCTATGCGAGTTTTAGGTCACATGACCAAAGTCAAAGGTCACTAAGGTCAATGAACTCAAAAGTTTATGGATATAGTTTATGAATTGTGGACATAGGGATAATTTAGTATCACTGACAAGTCTTAGGTCACATGATCAAGGTTAAATGTCATTGTATCATTATATGAATATTTTTTGTGAATAATTATTTTATAGTAGTTTTCATAGATAGCACTGCTGCTATATTGAATTGCGTGATGCAGGTGAGACTGCCAGAGGCATTCCATTTGTTTTAAGGGAAGGTGCACCCTGATGAAAGAGTTTGTTAAAAAAAGTAGAAAAAAAATATTTAATAGAAAACATTGCTGAAGGTGTGAGAAAAATCCATTTAAAGATCAAAAAAGTCAATTGAGATGGGTTTTTTGTGATATATGCAAGCAGCTTCTGCATATATCATGGAGTAAAAAAATCAATCAGATTTCATTTCCTAAAAAAATTGAAAATGACTTGTTATTGTACCTTCATTATCAGAGAAATCTTACCCGCTCTTGAAAGAAATTTTAAAAAGTCATCATTATCCATTATAAAATTGAAAATTATGCATTTTATATGGGGCAGCTGCTTATATATGATGTCACGAATCAGTACTTGAAGTTCTGATAATTTTCTTAATCTATAACCTTCACCAGTTTTCTCTTTATTATTTTTCTGACATTTTTTTACAGGGTGAATTTGCCCTTAAGCAG
Organism: Lytechinus variegatus; assembly: GCF_018143015.1. Taxonomy (NCBI): domain Eukaryota; kingdom Metazoa; phylum Echinodermata; class Echinoidea; order Temnopleuroida; family Toxopneustidae; genus Lytechinus; species Lytechinus variegatus. Next base: position 74,584,306 of record NC_054742.1, read on the forward strand.
CCAATTCTGAAATTAGTTTAAAGTTATATTGTTATGAATGCATGTATGTATTTCCTGCATTTACATGTAGATGAGATTATAGCTTTCACATAGGACTCTCAAAGAAACTCTCAAGAAATAGAAATTTGCCTCACATTATATATTGAGTTCTCGGATGACTTGCCAATTTGATTACAATGCTCATAATTACTATAATGATATAATTCTTCTACCCTTGTTTTTAGGTGTTACCATTATCTTTGGTATTTGTAGGAATGATAACATTCAACAATCTGTGCTTGAAGAATGTTGGTGTGGCATTCTACAATGTTGGCAGGTCGCTTACAACTGTTTTCAATGTGGTAAGAAAATTACCCTTATGTTATTTGTTTGTACATAGGCCTATCTTTACCCTAATAGTCCAGGGTTATTAGAGTCTTACCAGTACTGGAGGGGGGGGGGAGTATTATTGCCCCCCACCAATTTTGGGGTTATGAAGGTCAAAGGTTCTAGGTCACAGCTCATTTAAGATTGTACATGTAGATATCAACTTTGAAGTTGGATGTATGCTTACTAGAGTGACAATGAACTGATTCAGGCACTTAATATTTTGGGAAGAATCATACATCATTAAATTGATGGTTTTCACATCAGTAGATGCAATACAGTTTAGATCGGGGGGGGGGGGGGGGCATTTCATAAAGCTGTTTGTTAGTTAAGAGCGACTTTGAGACTAACTGGTGATCCTTTCTTGTGGTAAACACCAAAGTGTTCATTTGCGATGGTTTAGCGCGTTAGAAAGTTTTACCAGTCATTCTGAAAGTTGCTCATAACTTACAAACAGCTTATGAAACACCCCCTGGCAATGGTGGAGGTATAAATTTTGACTGTGTGCAGTCAATAATGATTGTAATAGAATCCATCTAGTTTTTGCTGATGGAGATGATATGATGTTTATGGTGACTGTATTGTGCAGTCATATTGATAATAGGACAAGTAGTGTTGTCATAAATGTAGTCTAGGAAAACTCATTACACTAGTCCAGCAACAGTTCCCTATAATACAAGAAAAAGAAAAATATCTATACCCCGTCAAATGAAGTTTGAAGGGGATACATGTATATATCAATCAGCATATGGTTGGTTGGTAGGTTGCAAATAATTTGCTTCGAACTACTTCCTCAATTTGTAATAGATTGTCATGAAATTTGGAACACACATTTGGGGTGACGATGTGTGAGACATAATTTTTGCCATGGTAATGGTATTGCAAAATTATGATGTTTGTATAAACTGCAACTCTTTTTAACCAATTCTCATGAATTTGGCACACACATTGGTCTTGAGGTAAAGATGTGCAAGATATATATTTTGCATGTGTCGGAAATCCTGTATCCATGGTAACAACATTATTTGGCAAAAATTAGCTAAAATCCTGTGATTCAACCTACTTAATCAGTCTTTTACAAATTTTCATAAAATTTACCACACCTAGGTCTTGGGCTAAGGAGTGCAAGACACCATTTTCGCTTTTATTGGAAATTGTGTTGCCATGGAGACTGAACATTATGGCCAAAACCCAGGAAAACTCATTGCAGATCAAAATACTTTCCACATTTTTGGCCAGTACTCATGAAAGTTGGCACCGATATTGGTCTTTGGGTAAAAACATGCAATCCCCTTTTCCAAATGTGTTTGTTGCCATGGTATACTTCCCCAGCTTTTTTACTGTTGCCCTTGAAATTTGGCAAAAATCTTTGGCAAATGCAAGAACTATTTTTAAATGTGTTAGAAAACTTCATTTGCTATGGTAATGGCATAGGGTGGGGGTATTAATCACCTTCATTGATATTTCTAGTTATTTCAAATTTATTTTGTTAGTCAGTATAATTGAAATTATTCAATAATCTGAAACATACCATCTTGTTTGAAGGTTTGATTTTTTTTAATTTGAATATTTGTGTATAATGTTCTGTTTAGAGTCTTTCATACTTTGTGCTGAAGCAAACAACCTCTATGAGAGCCATCTTATGCTGTCTTGTTATCATCAGTGGATTCTTATTAGGTGTCAATCAAGAAGGATCATTAGGTAAATACATTTATAATTCAATTTTTGTCTCACCTGAACGGAGACTTATACCTCGGTCACATTTGGTTCTACGGCGGTCGTACAGCGAGTCGAAAACAGCTGTTGTAACATATTTTGTACATTGACATATAGGTGGCTTGAATCAAAATTAATAAAACAGCTGTTTCGACTCGCCGTATGGCCGCCGTAGAGCAAATGTGATCAAGGTATTAGTAATCATTTTTCCTGTTGGTCTGTTAGTCTGTTTTAAAAATGTTAAATTTTTTTGTTCAACTTGCTCTTAATTTTGTATATCTGCATCAGTTATCTTCACATGTTATTTATGATCTTTAGGTAATACCACATTGTCCATAAAGACGATGGGGTCAGAGGTAAAATAATACAGAGGCCATGTCCTTCCTTTTGTCTCACCTGAACAAAGTTCAGTAGAGACCAAGTGATTGCTTTTCTTGTTGGTCTGTTAGTCTGTTACAAAAATGTTGAAGTTTTTGTTTAACTTGCTCTCATTTCTTTATTTTCCATCAATTTTCATCACACTTGGTCAAATCGCAAAGTTGGGAGAGATAGAGATGCGACTCAATAAAAGAATGACTTCAGGGGGAAATTTAGCCTTAATCCATGCTTCACGAGAAAGGCAGCCCGCTTAGGCAAAAGATAGTGACCCTTATAGAGCTGGGACTGAAACACAGGTACCTGGGTCCCGCTCGGAAGCCTTGTGTACCCGGGTTGAAGAATCAATACCCGAAATTGCTTACCATTATAACATGAATAGAATAGAAATGGTTTATTTGAACAAAAAAATCATTCGCGGCCCAAAGGCCGAATTACAAATTCTCAGACATAAAAGCAAATACACAAATATACATAAAAATTACAACATAATGAAAAACGGGAATTAGAAACACAATCCAAAATATGTGAATAAATGTAAATAATTTGTATTGAGGAATGTAAGACATGATTGTAACTTATCTCATTTGGAATCTCACCAATTACCCTCGGAATATCTATAAATATACAAGTTTCTCAAGTTGTGACTGAGATTGTTCAATTGTCGCCATGTTTCTTTTGCAACTTGAGCATATGAAGCGCCAGCCAATCACGTTCATGTTACCATTTTCAGTTCATCATTAGCCGAAAATGGTAAAATGGTCATGATCGACTGGCGCATTCAACACTCCGAAACCAGGAAATCAATTGACTTTGTGCACGTAGCGATAGCTTCTACAAACTCACGAACAGGATGCAATATGATGCTACTTTTTATAAAGATTTTGATGGAAAAGCAAGAAATAATCAAAATTTGCTTACCTGTGTGATATCAGAGGGAAAACAGATCCTCAGAGAAAATCTTTCATAATTCATATAAAAAATAGGAAAGTTGAATTCTAGGTCGATTTAGGTACGAGGTGATAGAATTTTGCAGACTTGTTTTTATGTAATACTGCGTGGGGCACGGGAGGCTTCCACTGCGCATGCTTACTATATTTTTGTCTCGCCCAACAGAGGTGAAGGCGAGACTTAGGGATCCAAATGTCGTCCTCCGTCATCTGTCATCCGTCATCCGTCACAAAGCTAATGACACATAACTCCACAACCGTAAGCCGCTTTTCAACCAAACTTGGATGGTACATGGACTTGGGGGACCTGCATGATATGCTGCAGTCGTAGGTCACATGGTAAGGTCAAAGGTCGTTTTCAGGTCAACGTTTAAGTTTACATGCAAGACTCTCTTATAACACCTACATGTAACTCCGCAACCGTAAGTCACTTTTCAACCAAACTTGGATGTTAGATAGACTTGGGGGACGTGCATGTTATGCTGCAGTCCAAGGTCACATGGTAAGGTCAAAGGTCATTTCAGGTCAACATTAAAGTTTACATTCAAGACTCTCTTATGACACCTAACTCCGCAACCGTAAGTCACTTTTCAACCAAACATGGTTGGTAGATGGACTTGGGGGACCTGCATGTTATGCTGCAGTTGGAGGTCACATGGTTAGGTCAAAGGTCATTTTGAGGTCAACGTTAAAGTTTACATGCAAGACTCTCTTATGACACCTAACTCAGCAACCGTAAGTTACTTTTCAACAAAACTCTGATGGTATATTTACTTAGGTGATCTGCATGTTATGCTGCAGTCGGAGGTCACATGGTAAGGTCAAAGGTCATTTTCAGGTCATCATTAAAGTTTTCGTGCACGGCTCTTATGACAAGTGTTATTCCAACCCAGTCATTTCACAATGAAGTTTCGATATAATTCTCTTGCATGCCCTCACAAATCGCGATATTTCTGGTTATTTTCATAAGTGGGCGAGACACAAAATTGCTTTTGCCTTGTTTTTTAATTATTTAGAATTTGGACTGGTTTGTCCTTCCTTGTTGATGTTAGCAGCCATGTAAATGAATAACAAATCATAATTTAGATATATTCAAAGAAAAATTTTCTTAACTTTTCTGTTCATTCTTAAAGCTCACAACCAAATGTCAAATTAATATGATTCAGAAAATACTTGGATCTATTATAGGGAAATTTTGAAAGTCATAAGGCTATGGTTATAAAATTACTTGAGATTTGTGTTGCCCCTGTATTCAGTAAAGGAGCGCAGTCACTGGATTCAACAAACATGGGCGTGGGACTGAACTGAAGATTTAAAGTAGCACATCGACAAAAAATATGATTTTGGGAATTCAAACAGGCAATAACTTAACTTTCATATGTAATTTTTTCTCTATCCCTATATAATAATTACTTGAAGATGATAATATGTTGTATAAGCAAGTGCTTAAATAATGCTCGGTAGTGTCAGCTGGTGTTCCTGGTCCTATTCATGGTGACAATTCATGGAGGAGATGACTATTTTTTTTTTTTTTTTTCATGAAGTGATATTAGTCTGGCGCGCATTCTCGTGAGTGCAAGCCGACTTCGTGAAAACGGGATTCAGCAATTTGCTCGTGATTAACAACTACGGTGCTGTCACGTATGACGAAACGACACCAGATAAGGTCCTAAAATTTTGTCAAGTTGTAGATATCGCTATAACTAACTAAAATCCGGTCAGAACTCAAAATAAAAATTTTCATCAAATTTGGCTTTCGACTGACTTCATGAAAACGTGAGGATGATAAGCCTAAGGTCAAGCATCATCTAGTGGTCAAAAGATTATATTGCATATTTTATTGATCTCGAAATCAGGCAAGACCTTGTATTCACTTGGACTTCTTTTCATCTTTTTGTTCTACACGGATGTGCAGGGGGTGGATCCCAGGGGTGCATGCAGGGTATCATTATGTAGGAGAAGGAGTAAAAAATAAACATCAAATCTGGGGTCTGTTAAGGATAGGACAGGTGAGAAGGTTGGTCATGTGGGTAGGAGAGAAACACTGGTTTAAGAGTATATTGAATTTTACAGTTGTTAGGAAGAATCCATGTTGGCAACCGCGTAGCCAGGATTTAATTTTGGAGGGGGCGGTAAGTGCACGCATAGGCGGTGGAAGGGGGGGGGGACAGGTCCCCCCCCCTAAATTTTTGGTGAGAACCTTTTTTTTTGTCAGAAAATTTTGGTTGTCCCTCTCAAAATTTTGGTTGATAACTTTTTTTTTTTGCTAGTCAAATTTTTTACCTGTCTCCAACCCAAAATATCAGGTGGACCCCCCATAAATTTTTTGACTTGCGCCGCCAATGAGTGCACGCAAAGCGTGCCAACACTAACAGAGCGCTTGAAGCATACTCCCTAGGGGGAGTTTTTCCCCTCCTGTGCGTAGCGCGAGGTTTTTGATATCATTAAATTCAAATCAAAAGAAGGCGTCTCTACTAACCTTCATCAACTCGAATATTGACTTGCTATGATTAAAACAAAATTGTTTTTGAAAGAAATTGTGAGCACCCCAAAAATGGGAAAAGATTAAAGAATTTTAAATAATTCCTCTTATCACGCGGAGCGTGGAAGCTTTAATGTTTTTATGAAAATAGAGAACAGAAATGATTATGCCTACCTTGGTCACATCAGATTCGATTGTAAAAAGTGTATTCAACATATTTTGTTTACTCAAGTCGCAAAACTGAGTAGGAGATGGGTATATACAGGAAGGAAATAGGCACTATTTTTACTTCCCGCGAGTCGGGTTGATGCTCTAAATATTAAAAAAAACTCTCTAAAACTTTAACCTGTTCTAATTTTGATATTTCTTAGATTATATATAACCCGATTCAGAAGAAAATCAAGCTCAATTGTGAAAGGGATGATGCAAGCTAGAAGAGGGACTTTTCCTTTCCCATGCTGGCGAAGCACGGAAACCTCTGTGATTTAGTTTGGAGAAAAAAATTGTGTAATTTTGCTCTTATTAAGCGCTTCCTTTTGATTGAGAAACTTCAGTGATATTCAAAATTCAAATCAATGGTATAAAACAAGAATGGATGTGCAGCGAAATGGAATAAAGTTTTATATCGTACATACTTTTAAGCACAGCACAAACTCAATGCCTCCCCGTTTGAGCGGATACTTTGCCAAAAATTACTTGCTGAAAAGCCGAAGAAATATCATTTGGGGACTCGGAGTGACGATAATGTTTCCCCGCTCTGAAAAGAAGAGCCAAATTTTTTTGTCAATGCTATATTTGAAAAAACATTTGTCATGCTCTTTACACCCATGTATACTTTATAATTTCTGGCAAGAATATACGATTCCCACAGCGGTGAAGGAGAAAAACGGATTACAAAAAAGGTCTGGGTAGAGAAAAGAATGTCTTGTTTAGGTTTTTATTCTCTTAACCAAAAAAGAAGGGAAAATATAACAAAGCTATACCTTCCCTTTTCTCCTTTCTCTTTTTCTTTTTGGGAACATTTTTTGGGGGCGGCCGCCCCCCCCTGGCTACACACCTGCATGTTGGAGACCTCTTAAAGCATGGGGGAGGGTATACTTTCAAAGAAGACAGAAAATTGTCTAACATTACCCACATTGACCCAAATAAGAGGATAGTATGGGGGAGAGCCATCAAGCAAATTTACTGTCCAACTCCTAAAAAATTGGAAAATAGCTTAATAAGCTGATGACAATGTAAATTGATAAAAATTTATCTACACTACATAGAGTTATTTCCTTGAACTTTTAACGGCTGCATTTCTATGGTCAAATTATTAATTCGTTATCATGATAGTGCTTAATAAAGACTTCTGATAAAGTAAAGTGCTATATAAACAATTATCAATTATCATTGTCTAAAACCAGTCAATTATTGAGGGTAAACATGTGTAGTAACTTGCTTTAACAGTAAAAATTGGGGAATTTACAGCATAGAATAGAATAGACTATTAATTGTATTGTCCATAAACAAAATTTTTTTTTCACTGTTTTACATGCAGGTAGATATACAATGTAGGTAGATACACAAAGAAAAAAATTGTAATAAAATGTCAACATAAGGAAATTATTTTAACCCAGGTGACATGTAGTACATGTTCACGTAAAATATACAATACATAAGAAATAGAATTACTAGTCACAAGCTAGCAATTATTATTGGTTAACATGTAATAGGCAACAAAGGTTTGTAATGATGTGAAAGCTAGTATGCATGTGTAATTGTGATTTAGAGTAAGGAATGTGCATAGTGTGGTGTCTGTTTGCAGAAGTGAACATATATAGTGAAAATTCATCTTTTATAATTATCAATTTAATCATTTCAAAAATAGTAGGGTACTAATGTTAGTAAGTGAATCAATCTAAAGCAAATATTTAGAAGAAATAAACTGAAGTTACTAAGGTATTATATGCAATGATTAACAATATTATACTTCATTTTGAATAATATTTTTCATTATATTTCAAATGAAACAAATATTGCTAATCTGATTTCACTCAGAATTGTTTACTTTGATATCGAGGATTTTAGGGTTTGAAAATAAACACAACTTTTGTCAGGGTTGGGTGAAGAAAACACATGAGGAGGAAGAAAACAAGAATGTTCTAAGAAATAATTGGCTTTCTCAGGTATCTAATATCACTATCAAACTCACCTTTATTATTTTGAGCTATCCTACCTTCATTCTGTTACCTTACATACTCTTGCACCTTCTCTGAAACTCTACCCTGTTCTTTTATATGCAACCACACTGCTAGATTTATTAACTCTCTCTTGTACTTGATATTTCATTGACAGGTACCTTATCATATCGTGGTGTAATGTATGGTGTTCTAGCTAGTCTCTGTGTATCACTGAATGCTATCTTCACTAAGAAAGTACTGCCGGTTGTAGAGAGTAACATCTGGCGACTCATGTTCTACAACAACCTCAACGCAATCGTCCTCTTCCTCCCTCTCATGCTAATATTTGGGGAATTCTCCATCATTCGGACGTTCGAGCACCTGTCCAGTCTTCAGTTCTGGGGTATGATGACCGTAAGTGGCGTATTTGGATTTGCAATTGGTTTTGTGACTGGTCTCCAGATCAAAGTAACCAGTCCCTTGACGCATAACATCAGTGGTACGGCCAAGGCGTGTGCCCAGACCATTCTGGCTGTTACCTACTTCCAGGAGATCAAAACATCCTTATGGTGGAGCAGTAATTTTATGGTGCTTGGTGGTTCTGCTTTCTATACTTATGTCCGCAAGCAGGATATGGATAGAGAAGCGGTAGAGAATCAGAGAGCAAAGGCTGAGCTAGAAGAGGCAAAAACACTCACTTCTGTGAAATCCTAGATTTACCTTGTAATATTCCTCAAGTTCAACATTCTCTTATTACCTTGATTATAAAGTCTCTTTCTATTCAATTTTATATGTAGTTCTTTGATAGTGCCATGGTAAAAAAGTTATTCACACATAAAAGTATATTTTCAAAACGTTAGTACAAAGGTAACAACTGGATTTTGACATATATGATTATTACCTATGAAAGGCTGTCTAAATACAAGTCATATTGCATGCTACTTTCTTTTTGAAACCAAAGCAGTAAACATTTACCATGTTGCCCTCTTCTGGGTTTTGCCTATTAACATACTGTACAAATATAACAGCGTGAATACCACATTACACAGTTGGAGGTAATAAATATGATAATATTGCTGGCTCTATTGGGGTGCATCAAATTTTATTGACCTCATCAAAGACTCTGGTCAATATGATTCTGTTGCAAGCAATATATTTGTTTTCCTTTCAAGGCCAGTCAATATTATATTATATTTTTGAAATAAATCTCCGTATATATATTTTCTAGACAAAGTGACTAGATGCTTTGTGAAACACTCATATCTCTGATGTCTTTTCTGCTTTACAAAGATTTGACTTATCAATCATAACTATAGAAAGTGAACAAAATATCTTGAATGAATGCATTTATTCAAATTGTTATAAAAACACATTGCTCTGAGTGCCGATATGGGTCTTATAATAATAAGCACATGCAATTATGTTAGTGATTGTCTGTAGCCAATTTATGTATGTTGTATACATTCTCGCTTAGATAATAAATCAGATATTTTATACTGTGATGTAAAGTTCCATTTGTGCCAAGTAAGACATCGCTGCAATGAATGAATCCACATGCCAATGATGTCCTAATCCTACATGAGTTAGTAAACATTTTTGCAAATCCCTTATCCATAAAATTTACTTGAGATCAAAACTAAAAAGTGTTTATAAAACAATTATCATTTTAATAATTGAAAAGGTGTCTTGAAATAGATTTTTGATGCAACCCTTGTAGGATTATGACATTGATATCTGGATTTATTAATTGCAGTCATGCCTTACTTTGGCTCAAATAAAACTACATCACTGCATAGAATACACTTACTGATTATCCAAGCATGAAGACATACCACATAAATATGATCTTAAATTATTTTGGAGAAGATACTCTTTCTCCCCATATATAATGATTATGTATTCATGACATATTTTTTCATTAAATTGGGAATGTGTGAGGTGTCACTTTTGTTTACACACACAGCACACAATATTATGACTGAAAAAAAGTGCTGAATATGATCAAAGTGAGATCTTATTATTTTTTTATACATTTAGGTCCAGGATAGCTTGTGTACATATGATATCCATCCGCAATTCTGCTGTAGCATAAACTATTAAAAGCTTTATATCTGTGTGAATATTTGATTTGTTGATTATTTTTGGAATGATATTTACGATCTTGGGTTTATTTTGTTGTCTCTCCTGAACAAAGTTTGGCAGAGACGTAGACTAGTAATCACTTTTCCTGTTAATCTGTTGGTCTGTTACAAAAAATGATAGTTTTCATTCAACTTGCTTTCATTTCTTTATTTCTCCATGAATTGAGACCATACTTGGTACATATGATCCTTTGGTAATACCACTTGTGTGTCAATGAGGATGATGGGGCCAAAGGTCATCTAGGGGTCAAAAGGTCAAATGATGTTAAAGTTTGTTTTCAACAAGCTCTCATTTTTTTTTATTTTTGCATTGTCAGTTAAGTTCATAGTTGGTTCAAATGGTCCTTGGGTAATACCACTTGTGTCTTCATGAGGATAAGGTCAAAGGTCATCCAGGGGTCAAACGAACATACTGCATATTTCATTGATTGCGAAATCAGGGGAGACTTGTGGTTTGCAAACCACCTTGTTTTGGTTCTTCTCATGTCTCAAATGAATTTTCCTTTATTTCTTAATACTCTGTATTGTAACTTCCTTCTAGTGCAATTTTGTAACTGAATATTTTTTATTTCTATATATGGTTTGTACTAAAATTATGTATTTATGTTCCTTTATACATGTTTGTATATGTTTTACTTCTCTCATTATGGCATTGTCCTATTGCAGTTAAAATCTTATATATTTAGTTATGTATGAAATATTGTAAATGTGTAATCTTCACTAGTCATTATTTTTCTCATTTATATCTTTAATATTTTCCTGTCATTGGTTTTCTTATAAGGAATACACAGAATCGTAATCAAAAGGGTTTCTTTGTATACAATTTAAAAACATGCATTTTATAGGGTTGTAGCCACTAAAGAAAAAAATATTTATATAACATTCTTAGAGGTACTATACTTATATGTGGCTAAAGCATTACCTTTGTTATAAAAAGCATTTCTGATGCATGTTTTATATTATGTGAAGGATAGAAGATCATATTTGGTATATTTTTGTACATATTGCACTGATGATAATGACAACATATTGGTAAATTTAAAGATATATATTGGTATCATGATCCACTGTAATTCATGTGAAAAATGAATAGGCTTTTTATATATTAAGTATCAAGTAATTTGACCCATAGCAACAAGAGCCTCTGCATGATAATTGTCAACATAAGATGCACATATTTGTTATTAAAAAAAGTGAATCAATTATTAATATATGAATCATTGAAACTTGAGGGAAGTTGTTGAATTAATTGACTAAAAACAAAATCGTCTTTCATGTACTGGTATGTTTTGTGGACTTTGTTTTTTTTATTTGTTTTACTCTTAATTAGTCTAGATGAGCATCGCTTCAACAATATTATTTTCTGATTTGATTGATTTGGTATTTCACATTCCATGGGTTATCGCTCTCAATTCTCTTACTTAATTTTGAAATAATGAACTCAAGTAGAGACAGTTTTATCCTCCTCATTTGCAATATTTTTTTCTCCTAAGCCATGATATCTATTTTGGTCAGGATTACCAGCATATGTGCTTTAATACAGTACATACACCATTACACCTTGAGCAATAACAATTGCTGGCATAGCAATCATTGCTGTGTGTTGAAAGAGCTACAATGTTTGGAATTTATGCAATATTAGCATAGGTTTCAGTATGTTTTTTTTTGCACTTTGTTGTCAAATATCAAATATCAATATCATGATTATAGCCATATACTTGTTGATAATCAAATGTCTCAAATCAGTAATAAGCATCTGAAAAACATTCAATTTTATAGTGTAAAACATATAATTTGGTTGCTGATTGTTGGTGAATTGATCGAATGCATTGATTTTCAGAGTTATACTCCAGGCCTAATATAAATTTCATGTCCTTCGTAGAAAATGAAATTATTGTTTTTGTCATTGTATATTACACAGTTTGCGGTGTTCTCTTTTTTTTCATTAATTTTATCCACCATTTATTATTTTTACCTGAAGTGCTCTTAATTCTTTGTATGAAATCCCAGTGTTTTTGTAACTTAACCAATAAAGATATCATTACAGTTTACATCTTTTGATATCAACATTAAACATTATTTTGCTGGTTGACAGTATTACACAGACGGATCCATGAGGGCTGGAGGCCTTGTCCCCCCCTCCAAAAAATAGGAAAGAAAAGGAGGGAGCAGAAAAGGAAGGGAGAAATGGGAGAGAGAGGTGTAGATATGGAGGAGGAAGAAAAGGAAAAGGGGAAAGAGAGAAACAGAGAGAAGGGAAAGAGAAAGAGAAAATAAAGAAATGAAAAGAGAGAAAAGGCAGAAAGGAAAGGTGTAGGGAAAAGAAAAAGGAAGTGGAAAATGAGAGGAAAAGGGAAAGAGTGTATTAGGGATTGTGAGAGAGAGAAAGATGAGGCAAAGTGAGAGAGAAAAGAAAAGACAAAGATGGGAAAATAGCTGGAGGAGCTGATGTTATACATGTAGGCTGTAAACATTGACTTTGATGATGATTAATTTTCTTCAAATGGGCAGTTCACGTATTTCATCCCCCCACCCCCCCAAAAAAAAAAAAAAATCAAATGTTTTATCAAAGAATAAAGAATCTTAAAACACCTCTATTTGCAGGAAATCTGTCAAGTTTATACATGTACACTACAATGTAGGCCTAATTTGATATTGGTTTTACCAAGGATGCCGCTTTTTTTCTTCCAAAAGAATGTGCCACCCTTTTGAAAAATCTTGGATCCAACCCTGGGGTATCCGTGTAAATAAAAATACTTTCTTTCAGTTAAAGGCCTCTAACGACTATTCTCGAGGGCTGTGTTGGAATGGATTTGTCATGATATAAAGAAAGAAATTACATTAATAACAACATGCGAGTAATTGAGAGCAAGTAATTTTTAGTAGTTGGAAGACAAAATAACCTTCAAAACCTCTTTTAAGAGGTGTGTAATTATCAAATCATGGGCAATGTATACGCATGAATAGCCTATACTGTAAATGTGATTATATGTACCATCTTTCAGTTAAAGGACTATCATGATTTTTACAGTTTTACAGTGAGTATGAAAAAAAAGGAACAGATTTGAAGTCTATACAATTTTTGTTTCAAATTATGATGTCTATATTTTGGTGTAAATAGGTGCAATATAAAACAAGTGAATTGTGTTCATGCTTGAGCGAAAACGGGACGTTTTTGTTGGGGGTTCATAAAGAGGCTTACGCCAGAATCGCAGAATATGAGTAATATGATGATCAGACTTCTTGCTAATCAGGAGACTTCCTCTTGACTTTTTCATTATCTGTGCCACAATTTTCGAATTATGCTGTCAAAGTTTATTTACAATGTTATTTATTTACTTGAATTATTTTGGTTTTTTTTATTTAAACTCTCACATTTTAATTTTCCTTCATAAGTAACTGGCAAAAGAAGATTTTTTTTGTCAACCCAATAAGCAAGAAGATTTGCATATATCAATTGGGAAAACTTGTGATTATTCATATCCTTTTAAAATGTGAAACAAATTATGTAAAAAGGCATGAATCTATTTTTGAAGGGGTCACTAATACACAGGAAGGGATTCATGTCTTTCAATGACAATTGTGTATTGAGTCAATTTTGAAGGAGCTAGATATGGCAGATCGGGCAAAATGTATTAAAAAGTTGTGAGAGAGCACACAAATATTCCCACTTTTTATTACAATATCAAATTTTGTGATAGATTTTGACATAATGTTCAGAGAATAATATATTTTACTTTCTATCTTTCCTTTTATTTCATGTCCAATTTTTTTTGGTCATTATTTTTTTTAATTGAGGGGGGGGGGGATCCCAAGCCCCCCATATCAATTTGTTGTGTACAAAAAACGCTCCTTTTATAAGGCATAGAAATGGGACGTTTAACGCACAGTCACTAATACGCGCCGCTGTCTTCGCATCGTGCAGGCAGTCTACGTGTATAGTGGCGGGCTGCTACATTGCGGTGCAGGGGTGTTCAACTTACATATCGTGAGCACACTCAGCTGCGTGTTTTCACTTCTTCTCCTTTCTCTCCTTTTCTTGTCATTTTTCCTGGCATTACTTGTTTTCAAAAATTTCCCTCTCACTTTCCTTGTTTTCTCACTCCCTTCAGTTTTGTAACTCTTCTTGATCACTTGCATTCATTGGCACACCCCCCGGTCAAAAATGGTACGGTCCTATCCAACATTCACTCAAGTCGTCGCTGTACGAATAAATGAAAACGTGCAAATTCTTCTAGCTATGCGTGTGTACTGTGTACACACAATGCCATCGGCTGAACCCACCAAACTATAGTGACCAATTATTGCAAAAGCTTTTGCAAATGTGAAAAGTGACAGAGGTTTTTTTTATCCAATCAAAATCATTCTTAGGTATTCGCAATCTACAGCATTTTCTGCAAAATGTCTTTTTTTGATAGGGTCTATTGTGACGTATATATTTTTTTACAACAATGTGAAGTCGCACCAAACGTTTCGTTTCCCGCACTTGCCCATTGGCTCATGTACAAATGGATTTCCAAAATCATCAAGAAAGGTTCCAAAAACCTCAAAAGTGACAGAACTTAATTTGACTAAAATTAAATGAAAATCATATGATGTTCAAGGTGAGAATCTGCTCTATTCTATTCTGTTTTGATAGATCACCTTGTTGACGCGTTTGGGAGATATCTTAGCAAATCCCTCAAAAACGGCGTATTTTCTATTATTCTCCATAGGGAAATAATTTAACACGCTACGCACTGCAAAAAAAGGAGCGCAAACAAATTGATATGGCCCATCTGTGTGGCACTATATATTCAAAAGGCACCATAACCTTTGTAGCACACAATGAAAGGATTTGAAAAAAAAAACACGCTCTCCCATACTTCGGTTGAAACAAAAAAAGTTGCTTCGGTTTGAAATGATGTGAATATATTACAGAGGATGATAAGCTATCAATAAATCAAACTTGAGAAGAAAAGGAAAAGAAATACAAAGAGCAATGAATTATGAAACAGTCCATAATAGGGGAGCGTTGTGGCCCATTGGATTAGTCTTCTGACTTTGAAACAGAGGGTCGAGGGTTCGAATCCCAACCACGGCGAACTTTCATTTAGCAAGAAACCTCGTCCACATTGTGCTGCACTCAACCCAGGTGAGGTGAATAGTTATCCGGTAGGAAGAAATTCCTTGAATGCTTGAGCGCCTTGGCAGCCCAGCTAAAGCAGGGGGTAATAATAATAGCAGGGCCCGCTGGGAGAACAGTTTTCAGAACTGAAGTGGCTTCCCTGGGTAGATATATTATTATTATCATTATTATATTTTTTCATCAAAAAAACTCATTTGCTCACTGGTATAGGCGAGCTAGAAAATATGCTCAACACTGAAAGTAACAAAACACGAAAAAGACAAAAAGTAATGTTCAACAAATTTGCTACAGAGCAAAGAATCATGGATATTTCTGAAATCGAGAGAGGAGATCATCTACCTTGGGCAACACATCAGAATGGATCAACTGGAAGAAGTTAAAAGGAGGACAAGAGCTGGATGGATCGCTTTTGGGAATTTCAATGACATTATGAAGAGCAGTATGCCAATTTGCCTTAAAATAAAAGTCTTCAATCAATGTGTTATACCGGCAGTGGCGTAGACAGGTCCTTAGACCTGGGGGGGGTGATCCTTAGCTGGGTCATACTTTATATATATATATATATATATAACCTTGATTTAAGCTACGCCTACCATTGTTCTCTTCATCCATTTCTTACAATATTTAAATAAAAAAGAGTTGCCAAAAGCTGTTGTACATGTATAACTTTACACATTTGTATTTCTTCTCCCATATGTGTACTGTATCGAAGCAATAGCTTTGATCCAGCTGAGGCATGGCGGCTTGTCATTGTTCAAAACTCACCTTCACCCGACAAAGGAATATATAATTGGTATCGTGTCGAAAATCTGTCTATCTGACGGTCAATCGGATCGGGCTCGCCCTAGCTACTAACCGTCTCTGTGGTCTAGTGGTTAAGGCACCGGCGTTCAAAGCTGGGGGCCCGGGTTCGATTCCCGGCAGAGACATTTTTTCGGCATCACCAATTTTTCCAAAAGGGTAGATAGCTCTGGGGAACCTTGATTTAAGCTACGCCTACCATTGTTCTCTTCATCCATTTCTTACAATATTTAAATAAAAAAGAGTTGCCAAAAGCTGTTGTACATGTATAACTTTACACATTTATATATATATATATATATATATATATATATATATATATATATAATTGTGATGAGCAAGGACCTAAACATTGCGTGGGTGCTTCAGTGAGTGATATATTGGCGAAGAAGCTCAAAAAGCATTGAAGCGGGAGACGTAGCCTGGATTTCTTCAACTTTTTATTAATACAAGCTTTCGGCCATTTAGTTCGGCCTTCTTCAGGTATCTGAAGATGTAAAAGACATAATGGCTTTACATGTAATATGCATATATTTGGATTAATTTACTAAATAGAGGTATATCTTAAAAGAATATGTTTTACATCGGTAATGTTTAATTAGGATTATCCAATAGCTATTAAAATTAATTAAGTTTACGCAGATTTTTATTACGAACATTTTTTGAAAGTATTGGGTTATGTGTGTTGTATAATACATATATCTCAAAATGTATAATAATATATAATAGTATATATATCTCAAAATAATACATAATTATATAAGGTATTGATTCATATATACATTCGTGTCTAAGCACGTGAACTTATGTATGTAATCACACTCGCAGTCACATACATACATAGGCGCAGACACCCAAACCAACCCTACTCTAATTGGTAGTGCTGGTAATTACACAAAGTATCATATAATAGGTAGAGGTAACAATGATATATGTGGTTCTGCGATAAATAAATGATGTATACAAAAAAGATACATTATAAATGTCTGATTTCTTACCTCCAAGTTTTACTGTAAGTGCTTGACCAGGTTGGTGATGTGTGGGTGTGTGTGTGTATATCAGTGAAAGTGCATTGACCCTTGAAAGGGGAAACGGAAATGGGTCGTGGGGTTAGGGTCAATCAGGAGTAAGGGGTCAGTGATCTATTGTTCGGCATTGATACCATGTGGTTGTAGTGTTTTTAGTTTTGATATCCAAAAGGACTCTCGGTGTAGTATTGCTTCACGTGACCTACTTCTGATTGACTCGATCCCGGTAATTTGGACATTTTCTAGTGAATGGGAGGGAAGGTTGAAGTGCACTGTGTATGGAAGAGTCTTGTGTTGTGGTGAATGGAAGTTACGTATTTCGGATCTCGTATTGTTGAATCGGGTGTAAAGGGTGGTTTCAGTTTTGCCAACATATTGTTTTTTGCATTTGGTACATGTAATGAGGTATATTATCCAGGTGGATTTGCATGTGCCCTTATAAAAAAAATTGAATGGTATACCATTGACTACCATTCATCATACACCATTGATATACCATTGGAATACCATTCGCACAGCACCCACCATACACCAATGGTATACCATTCAAGCCTCAATGGTATACCATTCAAACTAATTTAAATAATTGGGACGTTACTATTACCATATTCATGAGCACCATTTACCATTCATATACCATTGATCAAACACCATTCACCATTGATCTACCATATGGCCACTATAGACAGGTTTACCATTGACCACCATTCACCATTCAGCCACCATTCACTGGCCTACCATTTACCATTCAGCCACCATTCACTGGACACCATTGGCCTACCAATTGCCTTACACCATACACCATTCGCCTACCATTGACCATTGACCATACACCATTCATGTACCATTCACCATCCGCGTATCATTCACCGTACACCATTCGCGTACCATTCAACATACACCATTCGTGTACCATTCAGCGCTCACCATTCAACTACCATTCGCAGTAAACCGTTCACCATTGATTGACCATTCACTTTACACCATTCTACCATACACCGAACACCATTGACCTACCATTTACAGTACACCATTGGCCTACCATACACCATTGAACTAATATTCACCGTACACCGTAGGCTTACCATACACCATTGGCTTACCATACACTGTACACCATTGACCTACCATTTACCATACAATACTGTCATACCATACACTATACTATTAGTCAACCATTCAAATAACACCATTGGTCATACACTATAGACGACAAGTGTACATTCAATGGTAGACCAATGGTAGACAGTAGAACAAAGATGTGCAATGTATAGTAAGCCAATAAAGTACAGTGAATGGTAGACCAATGGTGAACAGCATATCTCTGGGGCTAATGGAAAGCTTAATAATGGAATAAGTACCCCGGTATACACAAGAAAAAAATGAAAGCAGTTATTTCAAGAACGTCATTAAATTGCTTTTACTATAAGAAGTTTAAGTACAGCATAAATGGCACAGAGTATTCACAAGTATAGACTTTATGATTAAAGCACATAAGTTATTAATATATATGACTTAGCTATTCGTTGATATCTCTGTCAATCTTGCTATGAAAAAAATAAACATGTATCAAGACAGATCGAGTTTGAAAAACACAACAAATGAAGACTAACATTTCCAAAAATAAACCTGTTCTCTCTTATTGCTTTTTACATGGATTGCGTACTTGGCAAAACCACTGTTCTGCATACAAACCTGATACTTGATGTTAAATCTGTTGTGTGTAATTGCTTTCAACAACATTAATAAACATTTTTTTACTAATAAGTTCAAGTACAAAAGAGTATTGACAGGTATGGCATAAAAGCACCATATTATGAATACATGTGACTACGCGACACTACAAGAGATCAATGATTGCACTCCACATAGATATTATGTTAATTTTCCTATAAACAAATTTACATGTAAGACAGAATTTGGACAACAAACTAATGAACACCAAATTTTGAAGATTAAACTCAAAATGTGCGATAGCCTTCACATGGCCAAATGAATAAAGGGTACCACACCTAGAAGAAATGAAATATCCCCAAAAGGGGGCAAAATAGTACCCCCAAATTGTTCTCTTTTTTTCTTTTCACCTAAAAAGATATATCAATGGCGTGTTTCTACAAAGAATTGTTAAAAAGTATTACCCGCCTAAGTATCCAGAATCCTGGATAAGTTTCCTGTAGAAACAGACGCGATGTGGTTAATTGATAAATTGCATCGCACAAAATACGGTTTCTCATTTTTCTTTGAGAGGTGGTTATTGCCATGTTAATCCGTTTAACTTTTCTGTAAAACATAGGGCAAAATAGCATGCATGTCTGGCTTAAGTGCTTGAACCCAGAAGTGCGATCTCACAGTATACATATATTCTGGCCTGTTTAATCTCGCCAGCTGATCGCGAAACACGTATACCTGCTACAATGAGTGAGATCTACCATGAATTTTGAAAATTTTCCTAACGAGACATACCGAAATGCAATGTTGATGTTATAGGTTGAATTTTCCGATTTCTGCCATATTTGCTAAGTGAAATGCAAGTTAATCAGATTATTCGGTCCGTAGAAACAGGTTGGTTTAAGAGCGATAAGAATATTCGAGTCCGGAAAAGATAAACTGTTTTTAATGATTTACTGTAGAAACACCCCAAAAGTTTATAATAAATACAATAAAGATACATTAAGAAATAAATAATATATCACACATAGAAAGAAAATATAATGAAAATAGGGAAAGAAAATTATTCAATTTGGAACACTAAAAAACAGAAAAAATAGAGACCTCTTTTTGCAAAATATATAGAAAATAATATATACAAGATACCCACTTATTTCTTTTCTGTCTATTTTTGCTGTGCTGAATCAGATGAATAACTCAACTATGTGTGAGAAATAATATGATTATTGTCTTACACAGAATCAGTAGTCAATTGTAATTTTTTACAACCTAGCTTGGACAAAATTTGAATTCATATAATACAAAAAATATATAAATTGTGATTTTGTATATTCATGAGGACTTGAAGAGAACAGTTTTACCAAAAAATAACAACTTTAATTCGTCATAACTTCGTTAATCCTCAACAAATTTTTACATTTTACACATAAAATAGTTATGAGAATGAAGGGGACCATAGAAAGAAAGCATAGAAGAGGGGAGATTTTGGTAGGGAGAGAATGAATCAGAAAAACATCATGCTGAAAATTTCGTTAACATCTAATAATAACAAAGTTAATGAATTTGAAATTTTAACAATGTTTTGGTAAAAAACTAACCTAATGTACACATGATTGTCAGGAATATTTGCTAGGCTTATTGTATGAAATGAAATCATAATTATTTCATATTTTCATACATGTGTGTATGATATGTCCCAAGTATCATATCATTATTTCCAGCAATGCATATCTTCACATTAAAGGTCAAGTCCACCACAGAAAATGTTGTTTTGAATCAACAGAGAAAAATCAGGCAAGCATCATGCAAAATATTTCATCAAAATCGGATGCAAAATTTCGCTTATATTTCACAAAGTAGTTATATGCACAATTTACCCACATGCATATGAGAGAATCGATGATGTCCCTCACTTTTTGTTTTGTTTTTCATTGTTTTACTTCTACAATATTTCAATTTTTACAGATTTGACAATAAGGACCAACTGGACTGAACCAAATAATGTTAAGCAATGGTAACTCCACATATTCAGTGAGAAATAAAACTTTATTTCAAAGGTCAATGGGGAGAAAATTATATTTCATATTTAAAAAAACAAAAGAAAAGTGAATGAGTGATGTCATCAGTTCCCTCATTTGCATACCGACCAGGATGTGCATATAACTATTAAGTGAAATTGAGTGAAACTTAAAAATGTCATACCTTTCTTATTTTTCATCCGATTTTTATGTTTCATTTTTCTCTATTTAATCAAATCAACTTTTTGTTAGGGTGGACATGTCTTTGAAATAAATTTTCACTCCATTTTTTATAGTCCTCGGAGGACAAAGTGTAAATAAGCATGACTTCTTGTAATAAAATACAAAAGAACAAGAGGGGATATGACATCAGCTTGGGTACGTCGTGGTCTAGTGGTTCTGACTCTCACCTTACAAACAGAGGGTCATGAATTTGAGTCCTAGCCATGGTGTGTTTTCCTTGAGCCCGAAATTTATCCACACTATGCTGCACTAGACCCAGGTGAAGTGAATGGGTACCCGGCAGGATTAATTCCTTGAAGCTGTAATAAGAAATATTGGATGAAAACAATGCAAAGGACAGTATATTAGCTAAAGGTTCAAAACATCAATGCTTGTCGTGTGTTTAAGCTTTCTTTAGAAGTTCTTATATTTTTTTAAATATCGAGAAATTTGCAGTATACACTACCATTCAATTGAACGGTACCAATTAACAAATATCAACATTTTGTAAAATATGATAAATAAATTTATGTTTAACCATAGATGGGAAGAAAATAACCTATTATCTAATGGGAGGCCCCAAAGATGACAAATACCACAACAAATGAATACATGAGGACAAAGTGTCCACCCCTCAGCCAACATACTGATTTTTTTTTTCAGCTATGCCACTGCAGGAATACAATCTGTTTTATCTCATGAAGCTTTGCAATTTTTCCTACTGAAGAAAATTCTTACACACATACCTTTCATAAACTCCATTTTTTTCTTGTACACGACACGTTTTCTGTGTTCAACACCCGTCGTGTCATTCCCATGTAAGGCTGGACCATCTACCTTATCATCCAGTGTATCCGTCGTCCAAACTTTGAAAATGAAATAAGATCAATTTAAGTGTTGTAAAATCTGCATGTATGTGCAGATACAAACAAAAATAGAATACTAATATAGTAATAGAAAAAGAATGATCTTAGAACTTTAATTTTAGAGATATTTTTCATGGATCTCTGATTACCAGCCCACAATTCAGGAATACAATAATAAAATGTGATATTGTTCAGCTTAGTTCAGACAAGGCTGTATTATAAATGTGCATGCTTTATACTAGTAATAGCTATGTCATCTGAAATCAAATTTCCAGAGCAGCAATTTTCAAAAGGAGGGTAATCGATGTCATAAATTCCATTTCCCTGGTATTGACAATCCCAGAAGCGGATCCAAGTGGGCACATTTGACCTGGGGTCCGTTGTATATTTTGAGTTGCAATAAATCGCAACTCTAAATATCATACGCAACTTGATTTTCAACCAATCAACAGCGCGCATTTGGGACTTGCGATTGATTTTTTGACCTGGGTTTAAACGCAACTCTTTCTGCAATGGACCCCTGTGCCCCCACCTTGAGAGCAAGATAAAAATGTGGCTTTCTTACACAAGTGTTCCCCCCCCCTTCGAAAGTTACAGCAAATATTTATATTGAAAATATTGTCTCATACAAGAGTGAGGATCTCTTTTTTGGTTTGCTTGTTATATAAAATTTCCTTGGGAAAATCTGCCCCACTACCCCCTTTGAGAAATTATGGATCCGTTCATGGACAATCGTATGCCAGTGGATGAATTCCAGACATTGTTTTAGGCAAGTTTTGATCAGTAAATAAATAAAAACAGATAAAATGTGATCACAGGACAAACTTAAAAAAGGATAAAATTTACTTTAAAAATTGATATGCCTAGCCCCATGAAATGATCTAATAATAACCTCCCGCATTAATGCTTCACAAGTTTCACACCAGCCAACTTCGAGCAAAACTCCCCACCAGAAATTGTCGTATTTGTCTACACACGTTTTGAGGTCAATACACAATATGCCCACCACTTTTCAAAATATTGCGGATCGCTTGGATTTGCCGTCATGTTGAAATGGACCGAAGTTATGCGACCAAAAGATTCGCATGCGGCATGCTGGCTGTTTGTTCGCCACATGTTAGCATGATTTGTTTGCTAACTTCAGTCCCAATAAATATTACAGCGAATCCAATCCGCGAAGTGATTTCTACGGATTAGATCAACCATTTGTCAACGCCTCGAGATCTAAGACTAAATACAGCCGTTCCCGATATTTTGAAAAGAGGTGGTATTAACATCGAAATGTGACTGAGAGACCTGTCATGACATTTGGGAACAAATTTTGGTGATGAGGTATGCTGGTAACACAACGAACAATTGTGTACAACGGATAGCGGAGCGTGAACGTAGCGGTCGTGTACATTTTTGCTTATTACATGACGTCATCCAGCCCCTGCCGAGAACCAATTTATGAATGAAAATATAGTAAGCATGCGCAGTGCAAGCCTTTTATTTCCCCACACAGAATTCCACCAAAACAAGTGTGCAATTCTCTATCACCTCGTACCAAAATCGACCTAGAATTTCACTTTCCCGTATTTTATATGAATTATGAAAGGTATTCTCGGAGGATCTATTTTCTCACCGATACTGCACAGGTAAGCAAATTTCGATTACTTCTTGCTTTTCTGTCAAAATCTTACGAATTAGCGTCTATATGCCATCGTGTTCGTTGGAATTTGTAGAGTCTATCGCAACGTGCGCAAAGTCAATTGGCTTCCGGGTTTTGGAGCGTTGCGTGAATATGCATGAAATTGCAGAGTTTCGATAATTTTCGATCGATACCGGAGCGATCCGATCACGAACCAAAACTATTTACGGCGTACACAACGTGACCGGATATCGTTATCGCTATCGATACTTCCGCACGCAGTCCGAAGGAATTATTTTTGGGACCACGTGGTCATGACGTGATCTGCGCGATTGACCAATCAGCGGTCTTCGAATCGCTGTGCGGAGACGATCTATCCGTTGTACACAGTCTATGGACAATTGTTCGTTGTGGGTAATCGGCCGGTGCAAAACTGCATTAGCGCCACTTTTCTCTGCATAATTATTGCAGCCTCTGTAGAAAAATTGAATAGGAATCGTTTGTCACTCTGTCCAGTCACAGTTCCACACACAAAGTGCACATTTCACCCTATGTGCGATGAGTGGTGTGTACAGTGTAACTTTATAGGGGCTGCATAGTCTTTATCATTTTTCAAACTTTAGGACCCCTACCGTGTTTCACCTCCATTTTATCTCATTTACCAACATCTATCAACAACAACAAATTATAGACCTAATTCCAAAACAATATTTGTCGGCAAGTTTTCAATTTCAGTGAATTACGTTGTGCAGTGCAGTGTTTCACAATTAACGCTTTGACAGTCTTGACAATAGCATTAACAAATCATTCATTCATGAATTCAACGTATTCAGAGATGGTTTTTGTAAAACATTGACAATAAACATCAGGCAATACGAGCGAATTACTAATCTATTCCATGCTCGCCGAGCTCAACTCAGCCAACACAAAGCATAAGCACTCCCTATCGTCACACTCATAGCCACGCGTGTTTTTTTACCGTACCGCTAACGCGTCAGATTCTCTCATTTAATGCCGCAGAGCGTCTTGAGCAGAGGCCATTATCGCTTTCGGTAGGTACGCAAAAAAGTGCAATACCACGAAAGTTGTGCAATACGCATGCGCGTGGACTTTGCCTCGTTAGTGATTGCAGTCACTATATAGACATGAGTACACACGCATACATCGAGGTTTTCACCCGACTGCTAAGAAACCACAAGTGCCTGTGAGCAAGCAACCAGGTCGGGGACCGACGGCTTAAGGTCCTCTCCGAAGGACCTGATAATGAGGATAAATTGGGGTATATTGCAATGGTAGTTTATGGCAACAAGCCCTTCCCAACCTCCAAATTCGTGCAGATTTATTCTATGAATATACTTAGAAACAAAAACTAAACTACTTGTAGTAAATAATCTGTTCTATGTTTTTTCTCAGATCTCTCTCAGTAGTGGTTTTGATTTTTCAACCATATCAAAAAATCATGCTAACATTACATTTATGGAGTGGAATATTATTTAGCAATTTTAGAAACCATTAAAAAAAATGCTTCTTTATACTGTAAGAGATAAATTGGATAAAATTAATTAACAGTTGATTATCATTATAATCGGTTAAAAAAAATCCCTCAAAATTTAAAATGATAGCTAGTCCATTAAAAATTCTAACATATGCATTACCCCCCCCAAAAAAAAGGCCAATCAGCGTATAGCATGTGAAATTATATATTGTCGGGTATACCCAACTGTTAACAGTAGTTTTTGCTTCATATTCCAGCCATTTCTGAACAGATTTTCTTCAAACCAAAGGCATATTTCTTCATAGATGATAATTCTGCTTCAATATACTCATGGTAGTTTTCATCCTCCCTCCCGAAGTAGTTATCAACCTGAAGCACCCTCTACCCATATACTGAACTTAGCTTTAAGGGCAGTGTTATACTAATTTCATTATCAATTCAGGAATAGAGAAGATCTATAACGCAATTTAGTCACACAAATTGTCGTGATTGTATGCAGTTGAACTTTATCTCAGTAATTAAGGGACTCGATCCAATCACTCTCAACTCCCTGGTCTATCCAAATAACGTGTATGTAGGTATGGATACCTATATCTACAAAGTGGGTATTGTATTAAGGTCAGGCCCCCCCAATCTAACTAATCTAAAAAGTTCTACATCAATTATCACCATCAGCATTATCACTATCATATCACACACAAATTCATGGTATAGAATAATCACATTACCACAACTGCCTTTATAAATATCATCACCCACACCATCATTTTTATCATATTATCATCATAACAAACTTCATAATTATATCACTTTCCAACACCATCTTCATCAATCTGTAACAAACACAACACTGGTGATATCCCTGTAATGCAAAATGTAAATCAATGCAATCAAAATGATGAGAAAATATTGAGTATCATTATTGGTGTACATGTTTATTTATTGTAATGTTAAAAGTAAAATATTTGTTGACATTAACAAAAGGAGAGAAGAAGCTGTTCCAACCAGTTTGAACATCATTCTTCAAAACACTTATCTGACCATATACATGTATGTTCTTCAGTTGTACCTGCAAGTATTATCACAAGAAATCATATTTATATGTAGTATTTATAGTGTGCATATGATAAACATGTAAAATATTTTACTATACACTATACCAACCCCCCCCCCCCCACTGATCAACTTTTTCAGGGTTGGCACACCGGAGGAAAATCGGACATGAACAAATGTGCAAAAGTCCCCCCCCCCCTAGACCCAAACTGAGTGAATTTTTCAGGGTTGGCACGGTGGGAAAAATTGAAGACATTCCAAAAACATACAAGAGCCACCCCCACCCACTGGGAGACTTTTTCAGGTGCACTGTGGAAAAATTTGTCATGAAAAAATGTGCAAGAGTCCCCCATAAATGAGAACTTCAACTTTATTATTGGTGTTCATTAGTCTGAGTCTAATTAAGCTAGTAACTTTTTCAGGGTTGGCGCACTTGGAAAAAATTAAAGACATCTTTTAAAAAATGCACAAGAGTCCCTTAGAGTCTGTAACATTGACCATTATAGGACTAATTATAAGAACAAATTCCCACATGAAATAAATATATAAATACATGTAATATACATTGTAGTTCAACTTGCAATGTCAATGAAAGCACTTATCATAATGGAACGTATCGTCACTTGGCTGTTAAAACCTTGTATCTCAAATTTTTCTGAAATTACTTAACTGATAAATGTGAGGTGTAACTCGTAATATCTTTAAAATAAAATGTCAAAATTCATCTTTGTGAAAACCTCTTATCTCATTTTTGGATTTACTGCACATTTGTTGCCAATTTGAAATCTCCGTAGATATAGTGATCACCAATATTCGGTTTTTTTTAATTCATAAACTTCTGTTTGTCCAATAATGTTCAAACTAACACCTATCAACTTGTCTGATTTTCCTTTTTCCTCTAAAAGCAAGTTTTTATTTGGGTTGGATTCCGCTTTTTATAACTGCAGCAAAGTAATTTTGCTCTAATTTTATAATTTTATATTTTGAGGACTGCAGGCCTTGATTCCACCACCCAGCACAATTCAAACCACATACATGTGTCCATCGTGCCATTTGAACATGCAAACACACTAGGTCAACAGAATCTACCTTCCTGTCACTTTCCATTTGAGAATGTTTACTTGCATGTAATATCAGAGCTGCCAACTTGAACAAGATCATTCAGTATTTTAAAAGTAAAGAGTCAGTATTTTGGTGAGGAAATCAGTATTTCTGAAGAAATACCATAGAACACATAAAAATGAAACTTAGAAATCAGTATTTTGCAAGAAACCATCAGTATTCTTCTCATTTTTAAGTACTAAATACTGAAAATCAGTACTAGTTGGCACCTCTGTAATATGTGTGCCTGTGGGGGGGGGGGGGTGGGCAGAGGATAGCTAGATTAGGATGAAATATATTTTGATTGGGTATGGGTTCGTTTCCTGAATCACAGAGCAATAATAGTTTACATTGTAACCCCCCTCCCCCAAAATGAAAAAAGAAAAGAAAACACAGACACACACACACCCATCCCCAACACCCACACACAGACACAACACACAGACACACACTATATGGAAAATGAAGATGTTCATATAGGGAAAGTTCTCCCTGGTTTTACTGGTTTTAAAAAAAACAGAAAATAAAAGAAATATATGAGGGTTTGAAGAAACATAGCGAAATTTGATATGAATATCTAAAGTTTTGATTCTGTGATGTCATGTCCCATGTGTTGTATATGTTTGTCTCTTTTAATGGTTCTTGATAAAAGAATGAATCTATTTCATAGAGGCATGTATATTAACATAAGTTTGATGGTATATGCACATGGGAATATTCTTCTGAAAAAATTACATTTTATGGAATGTACATTTAAATAACTCGTGACGTCACAGATTCATAATTTCTTTAATTTGGGGTATATTTTCTTCAAACTTTCACTCATAGCCAAAAAAAAATAGCAAAAATTGTATTCTTTCATTTTCCGAACTTTTAATGTATATACCCGGTAGGTATTTCACAACAAAATATAAAAAATGTATTACAGGGTTTAGTATAGGTCAGATATATTTAGTGAATTTGTCCTTTAATTGCATGTACATTGTAAAATGGAACCTACAGAGGTCAGATATAACAAAATCCTCTCATAAAAAGGTGATTTAGCTGGTGTATTTGTATTGCTTTGTTGTTGTTTTTTACCCTGAGTGACTTTGTGAGAAACATGATATAACAGGTAATTGTAATGTTCTTAAAGTACTCGTTATAGTGAGGTTCACCTGTATTTAGAAAGATCTAATACACCACAAAATGACAAGAGTATTTTTGCACAATCTTGGAAAAATGAGAAAATAAGATGTACTTGTACATGTTTCATGAGATATGATTTTTTAATAAGTTGAAACCTTGTTATAACGAGGTCCTTGGGATTATGAATATTATCTTGTTCTATCAGATTTCTCATATTAGGGTAAATAAAACCAACAAAAACAATCTATAAAGAGCTGGGACCAGCATGAGTACCATATTATGTGAGGGTTTTGATGTATCTGACTGCTTTGTAACGAGGTTCGACTGACTAATAGTATACCACAGTACAATACAATCCAATACAATATTTGCATTTATATAGCACTCATTACTGGATTAATCGCATCGCTTTATATCATAAACATGATATGTACATATACAGTATATACAGTTGAGGCCAGCTCTACTTCGAGGTAAATAGTATACTATTAACACATGAATGCGAATGCGTTAGGTCGGGCGGCTGCATGAACGGTTATTTCGTGGTGCCTAATTATTTTGTGGTTCCTAACGAACTCAGCAAGCTTCATTTGTTGGTCACCATAAAATAATCGTGAGTGCTGCCGCATGCCCTAATGCATGAGCTCAAAATCATGTGTCAATATTTTAATACAAGTGGAATGCCTCTGGCCGTCTCACCTGCATCACGCGGTTCAATATAGCAGCAGTGCTCAGCGTTCAGTGATACATGGTTACTCTTATTTCCCTTTTTTATGAACTAGACCAATAAACTTACAGAGATATGATGGTTATTCAACAAAAAACCCCAACATGGCCAAAGTTCATTGACCTTACATGACCTTTGACCTTGATCATGTGACCTGAAACTCGAACAGATGTTCAGTGATACTTGATTACTCTTATGTACAAGTTTCATGAATCAGATCCATAAACTTTCAAAGTTATGATGGTAATTCAACAGATACACCCAATTCGGCCAAAGTTCATTGACCTTGGTCATGTGACCTGAAACACGCACAGGATGTTAAGTGATACTTGATTACTCTAATGTCCAAGTTTAATGAACTAGACCAATAAACTTTCAAAGTTATGATGGTAATTCAACAGATACCCCCGATTCGGCCAAAGTTCATTGACCCTAAATGACCTTTGACCTTAATCATGAGACCTGAAACTTGCACAAAATTTTCAGTGATGCTTGATTACTATTATGTCCAAGTTTCATCCAATCCAATCCAAATCCAAAAGTCATTTGATATAGCGCCTTTTCCTTTCGGTTACAAAGCGCTGCACACACACTACTCCATATTTGCTTTGGCCACTAAAACAACTGTTCTACACCTCGGAATGATCAGTTTAGTCCTTGCAATTAATTGTCCACTTAGCAGAATAGATGGGATTTAATGGATCATGAATCAGATCCATAAACTTTCAAAGTTATGATGGGAATTCAACAGATATCCCCAATTCGGCTAAAGTTCATTGACCCTAAATGACCTTTGACCTTGGTCATGTGACGTGAAACTCAAGCAGGATGTTCAGTGATACTTGATTAACCTTATGTCCAAGTTTCATGAACTAGGTCCATATATTTTCTAAGTTATGATGACATTTCAAAAACTTAACCTCAGGTTAAGATTTCGATGTTGATTCCTCCAACATGGTCTAAGTTCATTGACCCTAAATGACCTTTGACCTTGGTCATGTGACATGAAACTCGAATAGGATGTTCAGTAATACTTGATTAACCTTATGGCCAAGTTTTATTAACTAGGTCCATATACTTTCTAAGTTATGACGTCATTTCAAAAACTTAACCTCAGGTTAAGATTTGATGTTGACGCCGCCGCCGCCGTCGGAAAAGCGGCGCCTATAGTCTCACTTTGCTTCGCAGGTGAGACAAAAACGGGTTGAGTGTATTAATTTTTACCAAAAAGTGTCTTTTAAAAGGGCAAAAAGCTTAAAATCACCGACCCCAGTCCCTGTGTGTTAGTTCAGAGAACTAACACACACCCAAGCTCAACTAACACATATTCATGTGATGTGAATCAACCGTTTGCATTGGCTACATTTTTCAACCCGTTTTATAATTCTTACTAACGACTTCTCCAATGTACATGCCAATGTAATTGTATATCTCATTTGAATGTATATAACTTCCTGATAAAATTTACACCATTTTTTTTTTCAAAAATGGGTTGAAAATGGAGACAGTCAGAGCCAGCCAAAGTAAAATTTGGACAGGCTGCCCCCCCCACCAAAAAGGTACACTTTAGCTAATAATATGCTGGCATAATTCTAAGCAACATTGTATCACATGAATGCCTGTTTCCATTAATTTAGGTCATACACCATAACCATTACTTTGATTTATTAGGGAAATTCTAAAATCACAGACCCCAGTCCCTGTGTGTTAGTTCAGAGAACTAACACACACCCAAGCTCAACTAACACATATTCATGTGATGTGAATCAACCGTTTGCATTGGCTACATTTTTCAACCCGTTTTATAATTCTTACTAACGACTTCTCCAATGTACATGCCAATGTAATTGTATATCTCATTTGAATGTATATAACTTCCTGATAAAATTTACACCATTTTTTTTTCAAAAATGGGTTGAAAATGGAGACAGTCAGAGCCAGCCAAAGTAAAATTTGGACAGGCTGCCCCCCCCCCCCACCAAAAAGGTACACTTTAGCTAATAATATGCTGGCATAATTCTAAGCAACATTGTATCATATGAATGCCTGTTTCCATTATTTAGGTCATACACCATAACCATTACTTTGATTTATTAGGGAAATTCTCAAATCACTGGTGTAACGGTAATCCAACCCCCTAACCCCCCCCCCTCCCCCTGCAGGTTTTGGGCTTAAGCGCTCTCCAAAATTACAAGCTGTGGAGTTTGGCACAACTTGTCAATGTCTGTATTACGTTGAGTTGCAAATCAATTTAATTCACCTTTACCTCTATTGGTATAAACTAACCTGGTTTGGTCTTTGGTGCTACCTTTATGTTTGGGTTGCCATTTTCACTTAATGTGATATCACACAACTTACCATACATATTCTGACACAATACTGCATTTACATATGTATTGTTATGTGATGATAAGACATATCTCACATATTCAATATTATATCAATACATAATCAATACTTCTACAGGAAATATACCAGCTCCAACTTTCATTAGAAAGTATTACTCATTCTTCCAGCTAAACTTCTGACGCACACACATTTTATGGGTTTCTTATTCACTACATTTCATGTTCTCCCTATAAGGTCAACTCCCCCAATTCAGAGTAAAGTTATGACGTACAGATTGTTTTGGTCAAGCGTCCAAGGTTGACCAACACCTGTTTGATCGTAAAGAGTCTAGACCAGACCAATATAAAAGGGGTTTACTTCTGAACCCAAATCAGATTACTTCAGAGAATGCAGATTGATTGTTAGCTTGTTACAGATTACTTTACAGATTGTTCCAGCATACAGACAGCTACAGAAGAGTTTATATTTTATACTGCAGAGTATAGTCACCATCAGACTTACTCATGTTCCTGTATTATTTGTCATCATCATCACCTTAGTTATCATCTTCAATAAATGTATATATGAACTGTACAGGCTTTGTATTGACTCCTTCATTTTAAGTCTGGTTGAAAGTTAAAGTGCAATCGATCCAACCCCAACACAACAGTATGTACAATACATATATGACAAATATGTGATAAAGTTTCAGGTATTAAAAGCAACAAGATAGTTTTTGGTAAATTTGAAAACATTTCAAAAACTATTTTCCCCTAAAATTATAGTAATAGATAGTCATCGAGCAGTAATGGTATGCTCTAAATATCTTTTATTTGATTTTATATAAATCATTTAAAATATTTATTGAATTGGGTTAGGGTTTCTGAACAAATCTATAAAGACATTGGTAAACAAACTAAACATTGCAGAGGCCATATATAAAAAATTCCTCATCTTTGATGTCTGTTGCATATATATTGTTCAGATGGATGGACCAGGTAGACTGAGTGATGATGACAGTCTAGGTAAGTTTATTAGCCTTTCCAATACTGAAAACATGCATTAAAATCATATTTGGTTTCTTCAGTATATTAAAACTATGAGCTTTGAAGATGCAAAGCTGAATTTCGGAACACCCAATACAAAAAAATGTTTTTGGCTGGCACTCAATTTTCATAAGAATGATGTCAAATTGATAAGTCAATCTCTTTTCAATAAGATGCAAAACTGGAAAATGCAAAGCTGGTATTTGAAACATTACCCTTTTATACCCTGTCACTAACATTAGTAGAGTTAACCACCTATTTAGCACTGTGCGTCTTCCCCAGTGCTTGGTTAAGCGACACAACATGGCTCAAACTGTGAGGAGCAGGTGCTCTTCTCCTCCTCATTAGCGGCATGACAGCTGATGACTGGGATGAAGACAGTCGGGAATAGCCATGCTCCTGGATGCGCAACGACTTGGGTGGCCGTCCTGCATGTAGTCGACTTGCTCCACGTCCCATGTGGCACCTTCGAGCAGTTGATGTGGGTTGGACACCGATCTTTTTGGAACCTTTCAGGTTCAAATGTCTTACTGCAGCATTTTTTGCTGCCAGACCTCGTTTCCTAACTGTCATGGCAGCCCCAGAATACTTCCCAAAGGTATGCAGTGCTGATACCAGATGCGTATCAGTCTTGATACCTCTGTAGCTGGCCAGCATGGCCCTTATGGCGGGTCTATAGAGGTCTGGTGACTGTTTCATCTTGGTGCACAGGTCATCATGCATATTCTGGAATTGTTCTAGGAGCTGGTCATCATCTGGAAAATGAAAAGAAATAAAAATGAATGTCAACAAGGAAGAATTGTGTTTGTCACATGACATTGGATTTACAAGGTGTCCAAAAAAATGTGTGACGTATTGTTGTCTACAGAGAATTGCAGGTCTAAGCTATAATCTTCAGGTCAAAACTGACCTTTATATCTTACATTCTTAATAACATTTATCCATTCAGAATATTCATACCATGTAAGTCATACAACAATTCCAAAAAATAGTAAATTCAAAATTTTTCAACGTAACGAAACAATACAAGCAAAAAGGCATGCAAACAAAGCAAGCCCCCCCCCCCAAAAAAATTAACTATGAAAGTATAATTATAAAAAACGTACACTTATGACAGTTTAATGGTACGGCCCCCGGGTACCTTTGATTGTGTTTTCACGTGTAAATGGCACTGAAGAAATGCTGCAAATCATCACCTGTAGGTTGACTTTATTATAAGACCGGTACTAAATCCTTGATCATTCATCCATGCAGGCCAGAATTAGATGAAGTACTTTCTAAACCTAGTAAAATATAAATTTTGATTTAATTTAGCTTTCTATGATTTGGTTTTTAACAATTTCCCTATGGAATTCTTTTAATCCCCATAGACTTTGAACAGGGACCACCCGAGCCAACAGGTTAAATAATAACCTAGATTCCCATATTTCAAATAATGACATGACCACAATGCCTTTGACCCAATTAGATCCCCCAAATCATAGCACAATGGGCCACTTTCTTGATGGAGGCAAAAAAATATTGAAATATCATTTACCAATATTCATAGCCCTGTCAGAGATCCAATATACCGGTACATGCAAATGAGTCCTGTGACCTTCGCCCTCTGACCCAAAAATACCAGTTAATATTTGTCTTGTCACATTCTACCCTTACGCCAAGTTACATGTTCATGTCTCATAGTATGTAAAATACTGTACCAGAAATGTTCTTCACAAAATGACCTGTGACCTTTGACCCTGTGATCCTAAACTCAAAACAAAGTATCATACCCCTACGATATACTCTCATAACAAGTTTGAAGTAAAACCACCTCACGGTTCTTGAGATATCGACAAAAATAACCCATGACTTTTGTCCACGTGACCCTAAAATCCAAACAAAGTATTATCCTCCCAGGATATACCCTCATACCAAGTTTGATGTAAAACCACCTTACGGTTCTTGAGATATCAACAAAAACAAAATGGGATGGACGGACAACCCAAAAACATAATGCCTCTGGCCACTTCTTTGGCATAAAAACTTGAGCATATTCTAAGTTCGTTGACCCTAAATGACCTTTTACCTTCATCATGTGACCTGAAAACTCATGCAGGATGTTCAGTGATACTTGATTACCCTTATGTCCAAGTTTCATGAACCTGGTCCAAATACTTCCTAAGTAATGACGAAATTTCAAAAACTTAACCTTGGTCAAGATTTAAATGTTGACGCCGCCATCGGATAAGCCTTGCCTATCGCCGCATAGAGTCTCTGCTATGCAGGCGAGACAAAAATTAGATAAACAAAAGGGATTTTTAGAACAGTATTTAGTAGAGCATGCAAAACGGTCTGGCAAACATGCGACTAAAGCCAGCAAAACGATGATGGAACTATCTGAAAAAAGGTAAGGACCATTGGTGCTGGAAGATGTTTGTGCTGATCTTGTCGAGCCTCGAAGATCAAAGTGGTTCTGAGCAGCTGCTTGTGCACGCAGACTTGCAACAGCAGGATTGGGATCAATTTGGCTTGTAGGAATAGATTCCATCTCATCTATTACTGGTTCTGCTGGGAAGCTAGCATCCATGATGGAAATATCTCCTGATACTGAGGGCTGGGTCATTAATCCATCAAAGAACCCTGATGGAACACTACAATTTCCTTTTCATGAAAATTATAGGAGAGAGGCCATTAGAGATTATTCATAAAAATAGTATCATATAAACAAGGCAAAAGCTATTTTGTGTCTCGCCCACTTATGAAAAATAACCAGAAATAACGTGATTTGTGAGGGCACGCAAGAGAATTATATTGAAACTTCATTGTGAAATGACTGGGATGGAATAACACTTGTCATAAGAGCCTTGCATGTAAACTTTAATGTTGACCTGAAAATGACCTTTGACCTTTACCATGTGACCTGCGAGGGGTTTTCATTTATCTATTTGTTCCTGAGATTAAATTTGCACAAGTTAGTAGTTTGTGATCAAAAGAAAATATCAAAATTCTGTAAAGTTTTGTGTGCATGCATACCTCAATTAGAATCAAAATACAAAATATGTTGAAGCATTTTTCTGTGATTTTAAATAAAATTACTAAATTACAATTTAGACAATTGAATTTCATGATTCAGTGAAGTAGTTTTAAATCCCTCAATGATAAGGGAGAAGCATTTTGAAAACTGTGGATGGATGCATGACAGATGGACAGATGTCACACTGTGGCATTAGATCATCAGGCAACATGTGTATATGTAACATTAAAAAGCCCACAAGGGTCATAAGTGCCACCTTACCTTGGTTCCCTAGCATTAGCTCCACATGCAATCCCTCATACTAATCAAAATTATACCTTCTGAACGGCCTTTACAATACATATTTCCATAACGCCAACCCTAAACAAAAACCCTACTGCAACACACAACTCATGTTTCAATTTCTTTTTAACTTTGTTTTTCAACTTTGTTGACTTTTCTTTTGTTACCACTATAATTATATTGGAAACAATTTGGTATCATAATCAATTATATTACATAACTGTTACAATAGTAGCCAGGAAAAAACAACAACAAACAGCAAATGGGTTTTCAGATTATAAATATTTTAAAAAATATTCAAATGCATCCAAATCGTTAACCATCACTGCACTGGGCTATTTTGTTCCATAGAAACACTCTTGGCTCCAAAGAGGCCGATTGCCACAAAAATTTGCCCGCACATCAACAGTCCCGTTAATAGATGGATTGTGGTAAAGATTTAACGAAAACAACTTTATTTCATTAGTTACGATAATTTATGCAAATGAGATGCATGGATATTGTTTCTTTAAATAATTTCATAAATTAAGCATCTTAAAAATCATTTGGGTGCCATAAGTATACTAGAAGACTGGTTAACATTAAAACATGGAAAAATAACTGAAGTATGCTTTCATTCTTATGTATTTTATTGCTTTATGAATTTTTTTATGAATTCTATTGTTTTTCAATTGTTATGTATTTTATTGTTCTTTTTAGTACTTCATTTCAATCAATATCATGTCGGAATAAATTATTTAAAAAGCCAAAACAGGAAAATATAGTGGATTATACCCCCAATTAAAAAAAATCACTTTGCCATTGGTTTTGTACACAAAATGGAAAAAAATAATACTTTTCCGGTATACCTTTGGTCACAAAACGTCATGTGACTCTGTAATGGGTGGTCTGATTTTCGCAAACTTGGTGTCAAAATATGCGCAAGACTTCAAAAAAAAAAAAAACTCATGAAATTGTGTGGCATGAGGTGCAGCTGTTTGGAGTACATGTTTAAATTTGTCTGGGGGGGGGGGGGGGCAGTGCAGTTAAATCATTTTTATTTTTTCGACATAAAGTCTTTGCATGGTTCTTTAAAGGGGAATCCAGCCTTGGTCATAAAGTGTTGGGAAGGAGAAAAATTAAACAGAATGGTGAAAGTTTGAAAGAAATCGGACAAGTAATAAGGAAGTTATAGCTGCTTTACAATTGAGATCACTAATACTATGTAGATTTCAAATTGGCAACTGAGTAAGTAAATTATGACAAGGGGCAAGGACAACTTTCCCATAGGCCATGTACTTTATTATCAGGGATTTGTGGTTTTCTCCTAAGTACCCATTCCCCTGTGGCAGTAATCTAAATATAACCCAGGGAGTATATTGTTTCATGGCCTCGTGAAAGAAAAATATAATTTGAAATAAAACTTTTGGGAAAAATGACATTTTAGCCATAATGTGTATTGGAGTACATGGAAGAGTAGTCCTTGCCTTACATCACTATCACATCCCATATGCGGCCAATTTGAAGTCTCCATTGGTATAGTGATTACCAATATTTACAACTTTTAAAAATTCATAATTTTCTTTTTGTTTGTCCAATATTGTTCCAACTTCCACCAATCAACTTGTCTGATTTTTCTTTTCCTTATAAAAACAAGTTTTTATTTGGGTTGGATTCCCCTTTAATGGAAAACCTTACTTTCATAATGTGTTGTATTTTTCTGTTTTTTAAATAAATATGTTATGCTATTAGTGTATAAATCAAAATTTAAAAATATATTGAACCTCCAAAAAGGCATCTATCTGAGAAGGGATGTGAGATGAGAATTTAAATCAGACCATCATGCTTACATTATTTACATGTGTGTATCAGCATTTTTGTTTCGTTTAGTATGGATTCTTGAATACAGAATAGAGGTCTATTCATTCTATTGACATATTTGCATCTTTATCAAAATGCAGTGAAATTGTACAATTAAGATTTGGAATGTTTCTCAATATGGAATATCACATAAAGAAGTGAATCCAAGCTTGAAATTCCAAATACCATATACATATAAAATTAGATATTGCTTCAAACATTTACCTGTTGCGATCTTATACAGCAGTAGTCTTGACTGCGGGTCATTGACTGGGACAAAGTTTGTCGAAGAAACATTGAAATGTTTCACCACTGCTGCCTGGTGTTTGCAGGGGGCTCCAGTCTTCCCAGCATGACAAGAACAGTGTCCAAGTTCCATATCGACATCGTACCCCCTGTCTTGCGAAGTCTGACTTGTTACGATGAACTGGGAGTCTGAGAGCTATAACCAAAACAAAAGTTAAAGCAATAGTTATACAATTTACACCATTACAATTTACTGCAGCTTGACAATAATTTAATGAACATTTCTACAATTACTTATTCTACATATTGGGATATAAGCTCTTGACTCAATAATCTTACTTATAATCAAGTAATCAACTTGTCTCCTGACTTTTAAAGTAATGTTTTCTGATGTTTTTATGTTCTTCAAATGTTTGCAGACTATCTTCAGCATCTGGTAGGTTCTTACATAAGTTTTGAAAGCAAAAGGTTTGGGATTAGATTTAAAATGTGGAAAACTTGTTAACAAATTTCATATTAAAATCATACATGATATGAAGTATAGGCAAAACCTTCCACACAAAAAACAGGTTTCCAAAACGATGAAATCGCTAAACGTACAAGTAACTCAATTGATTTATGTTTAGAAAGTTCAGAAAGCATGCCATTTGATTGTAAGCTGGGTTTGCACCTCTGTTTTGGGGGTGATTCCTGTTTTTTTTTAGGAGGTCTTCTACTTTCATTACCTGTCTGATGTCATGGAGCTTGATTGATTTCTCCTGGGGCATATACCTAGAGGCAATCACATTCTGCAGGCGTCCATTGGCTACATCAATCAGCCGTTGTTGGTAGTATTCATCCAGAAAGGTGGACATATAGTCTGCCAGCTGGGGAATACTGAACGCCTTTGTCCTTTCCAGGATCTTATCCTTTAGGACACGCATGGCTGCCTCGCAAAAATTGTTGGTGTTATTACCACGCACCTGGAGGTCAAGTCGACAAGCAATTGCCCACTTCTCCTTCCTCCCATAGTAGCCAGTAAGATGCTCTTTGAATTTGCTGTTAAAGTGAAAAAAGTGGCAATCAGTATACACATAATGTTAAACATCTCAACTGTTTCTGCATACATATTTGATAAAATCCTAGACAAATTAAATCTTTCTAGTCAAACTCATTTATTTGTTAATCTAAAAGACTATTTGAAATATATATTTTGAAATCATCTTCTATAAGAAATAATTTATCATTATCGTTGAATTTATCATCATTGGATCTATATTATACATATTGCAATGGTCATAATTTTATGCAGTTTCAAATAGCCCAGGCTATTGAGGGTTAACATACATGTAGACTCTTCTATTATATGGGCATTACATGATAATATAATGGGGGACCCTCTTCCGTAATCTCAATACATGCATGCTCACTAATAAAGCAATAAAGTTAACTCACTCGGACAGGGTTGTGTCTTGAAGACTCTCCTGGTACAGTTCCTCAAGCTCCTCCTCAGTACAGGCGTAGATGAGGCGCTTTAGATGTTGGAGGTGATTGGGTCGCTGCTCCTTGGGGATTTGGTTTTTGCCATTCCACAACCATCTCCACGTGGCTTGGAGAACATGGAACACGCAAAGGAGTGTCTGACTGGCAGGGAAAACGTGACTGATGGCATTCTGTTCTGCTGCAGAGTCATCGGTCATGATGAGAGCTGGCCCTTGGACTCCTCTTCCTCCAAAACACTTCTGGGGAAGGAGAGAGCGGTACAGCTTGAGGGCTGCCTCAATCACCCCCTCTGCTTCACTAGAGGTGATGAGCACCCCCAGAGGAAGGCCACCTGCACAACTATGCGTCAGCAGCAAAAAGACACTACAGCCGTACCTGTCCATGTTCGATGAGGCATCGATGAATACCAGCTCTGAGGCATGTTTCACTTCTTCATGGACCCTCTTCATTAGCGGAGTGCATATAGCCATCACAACTTTGTTGTCGCTTGTTATATCAAGCGCCATGCACTCTGAGCCCACTTGCGTGTTGTAATGAGAGATGTACGTTCTAAGGCTATGCAGCATCCCCTCACCAGTTGACTCCCCAAACTCTTCTTTAAATACCTTGCGGTACAATCTGGAAAGAACAAAACATCGTAATCAATTAGTCTAGATGCCAAAATCCAAATCCAAATTCGTTATGATTATTCTGATAGTACTTTATTTTCCAGAATGATTGCTGCTATAAAGATTCTTATTCATTATTATTATTATTATTGTTATTATTATATTATCATGGTTATTATTATTATCATTATTATTAGTGATACAATTAAATAAAATCAGTATTTGGCAACAAAAAAAGGTACGTTGCTTTCACAAGTACATAATTTGAATATTTAAGCCAAAGTTTCCAAATGCGGAAACTGTGGACATAATCCATTCAAGAATTTCTAAATGGTGAAACATAGGCAGAAGCCAGTCAAAGCTCATACAAGTATGCTTTTTTTTCAAGCCAGTGTTCGAGCAGATTGATTCTTCAAACGTATCCTGCATTTTCTTACAAAATCTGTTTTTCTGTATTTTACCGTCGGTTGGCAACATAACAAGTTTTCTGGGGGCCTTATTATAATGGAAAGATAATAGTCATGTTAATCTACCGCATTTGAAGATGTAACACATTACACACCACTATATTAACAAACAAACATCTGCAATATATGACATGATATGATATCCTAACTTACAGTTTACTGTTGAATTAAAATCCTAATACATTCAAGCAGGGAGAGGTGGTCTAATTTGCATCATAGTCAAGCTGTGCAATTCATGATTTTTTCTTATTTTTTCACTCTAGTGTACATGGTATGATCAATTTACAATCAAATTCAAATTGTTAATTTGCATAATATGCAAATTATAGTATACTGCTTTCCCCATGCTTAAAAATTTTAGGACTTAAAAATTTTAGGACTTTTAGGAATTTAGTGACGATATCATAACAAGTACATTGCAATATTCCTGTGGAGTTTCTATTGTTGCAATATCGATGTGCCAAAACCTTTCTTGAATAAATTTTTTTTTTTATTTGGGGTAATAAAATTTAAAAAATATTTTTCTTATTCGGGGTAATAAAATAAAAAAAAATATTTTTCTTATTCGGGGTAATAAAATAAAAAAAATATTTTTTTTTTATTCGGGGTAGGGATGGGAGCTATTTTGGCCCCCCTTCAGATCTCCTAATCAAATTTAATGACCCACTCAAAAATTGTTACAGGCGTAAAACACATCAAGACTAGTAAGAATTAAAAGAAAAAAAACATCATTTTTTAAATAGTTAATTGAATTATGCAAATATTCTTTTTTTTGTATTTCTTTGTTTTTAAAAGGTATTTGTTTGTTGTTGTTTTTTGAAGAATTCAGGTCTGAACTTTATGAAATAAACTAATAGCATAGACAGATCCAATTCTGATTCATTAACACTCACCGGTGGGCGAACTGCACATCAGGACATACAGCCCTATCAGCTGCCTTCAACAGGTAGTTGGCCCCATGTTTCAACTGAAGCTCGTATTTAATCATGTCTATGGCCTGAGTAGGGCCATATTTCCTTTTGAAGAGGGAGATCAGTTCTTCTTTTGCCTCCTCCGAGACATCCCGGAACTTCAGGGCGTCTGCACACATAATTGGGTGATTATGTATGTATGATAATCTGATCTCAGCTGGGTACAATGGGAGGTGGTGATCTTTGCTCCTGTTAAAAAAAAATAATAGAATAAGTATACACACAAAGAAAACTGCTTTTTATAAAGTATGTGTAGATTTATCTACATGTTTTTAATTTGTCTACTCTTTCTTTCTTTTGGAAGAATAATGACCTTATATACAAATAATTGTTTACCTCTAGTTGTTAGTACTTAGAATTTAATGACTTCTATAAAACTTTGCAAAATTTAATGATGTATGGTTGGTACTGAAAAGAAATACTGTGCAGTAATTGATAATGTTAAGGTAATGCTACATACAGATCCAGCTTTGTTAGAGAGCTCATTCCAGCAATATAACATTTTGAATTTTTAAAGGGGGTTCTTCGGGTGCCCCAGAAAGAAAATTATTTCAGTAGGTAGGAGAAAACCTACTTTGTATATTAAAGCAGAATATTAATTTTAAAAGTTAAATGCCATTTATTTGAGGAAAATCTATGAAATAACTGAAATGTGATTGAAAAATGGTTCGAATTGCAGTCCAAGTATCCTTGGATGACAATTTAAATTCGAAAATAATCATCATTTATGTGCAATTTGCTGATTACGTATTAGGCCAAGTAAAAAAAGAAAGTAGTTGATCGTCCAGGTTTTTTGAGAGCGGTGATGAGGGAGGTCCTTACTATTTGCTATCTTACTATTTTTTTTAAAAACAAGGAGGCATTTTCTCGGCCCGATTTTTTACATCAGTGATGAGGAAGGTCCTTACTATTTACTATTTTTTTTGCTATTTTTTATTCTAATGGTTGTCAGGCCATGTCAAGCTCGAAATATGTGATCGATGCATGCTTAAAGGACAAGTCCACCCCAACAAACACTTGATTTGAATAAAAAGAAAAAAAATCAACAAGCATAACACTGAAAATTTCATCAAAATCGGATGTAAAATAAGAAAGTTATGGCATTTTAAAGTTTCGCTTATTTTCAACAAAATAGTTATATGAACGAGCCAGTTACATCCAAATGAGAGAGTTGATGACATCACTCACTCACTATTTCTTTTGTATTTTATTATATGAAATATGATATATTTCTATTTTCTCGTCATTGTCATGTGAAATGAAGTTTCATTCCTCCCTGAACACGTGGAATTCCATTATTTTAACATTTTGTGCTTCAGGCAAGGAGGTCCTAAATCGTCAAAGTCGTAAAAATTGAAATATTGTATGATTCAAACAATAAAAAACAAAAGAAACAGTGAGTGAGACAGTGAGTGACATCATCGACTCTCTCATTTGGATGTGACTGGCTCGTTCATATAACTATTTTGTTGAAAATAAGCGAAACTTTGAAATGTCATAACTTTCTTATTTTACATCCGATTTTGATGAAAATTTCAGCATTGTGCTTGTCTGATTTTTCTCTATTGATTCAAATCAACATTTCTCTGAGGTGGACTTGACCTTTAATATTAATAATAAATGAGTAGAAATGTATGCATACAACAATTGATTGGAAATCTAGAAAATATACATGTATTATGCGATAAAAATCTATTGATGTATTTATACTGATGTATTGTAAAACAAAATGTTAATGTCAAGTGAATGATTTAAACATTATTCTATATTAATATAGGCCTATATATATTGTAAAGGTAAAAAAAGCATGGGGGTGGGGTCATTTTCATTACCATGGAGCCATGTTTAGTTTTCCAGAGCCAATCTCTTTTTTTAGCTCTGGGCATGGTTTCGCATCGCAGTTTTCCAGCTGCTTGTATATTCATTAACATGTTGTTTAATACTGTTCAATTTTTATTCATTTTCTAATCAAATGTTAAATGATGATTGAATTAATTGTTAATTGTTCACACAATGTTTATTATTTCATGTTTGTAACTCTAAGTGTTAGATATATTTACTAACTAATTTTTAGTTTTACAATTTTCCATCAAATTGAATAGCTCAAGGAAGAATAAAGTTTATCAAATTTGAACAGAATTGGCACTTCTTGGAATCCCATTAATGATTTTCAATCTTCATAAAGAATAACCCACATGAAATTATTTTTTGAATATTCAATGCACTGCCTGCTGACGTTAGAAAACTCAATTGATTTCAAAATTCACATGTTGCGCCAGCACAGTCAATAACATCATCCCAGCACACAAGTCATGCATTACCCAACAGAGTCACAACAAGCACAGTCAATCACCGTAACACACATCGAAGTATAGGTGCTATCACTCACCAAAAACCCGCCGAAATACAAATTTACGTCACTAAAATTGATTTTTCTGCGCCATATTTCCAAAGCACGTGACGGATTAGTTCAGATTCAAGAAGCGGGGTCCCCGAAAATGCACTAAAAATGAAGAAATCCGTGATCTTCCCCGAGTTTGCAAACTTTATTTTCTTGCTAATTTATGATGGTATCTTCAAAATTCCAATAGAAAACCAAATCAGAATTTTTTTCTTTCTTGCAGTTACGGCGATA
This sequence comes from Lytechinus variegatus, assembly GCF_018143015.1. NCBI lineage: Eukaryota > Metazoa > Echinodermata > Echinoidea > Temnopleuroida > Toxopneustidae > Lytechinus > Lytechinus variegatus. Next base: position 74,628,283 of record NC_054742.1, read on the forward strand.
TCGGACTTTGCAATTGTTTTTGAAGTTGCGAGAGAGATCCCAAAGCAAATGAGAGCAAATCGCTCGCCAATTTTGTGATTTTTTTCGCTATTCAGCAGCCATAAAAATAGTAAATATCAAGAAAATTGATGCTGCAATGAAAAAGGGAACATCAAAAAAGGAACATCACGATTTTTTTTTTTTTTTAGCCAATTTTTGAAAATAGTAAATATCAAAAATTTCCATGCGGCGGCCAAAATAGATGCGCGCGAGGACGATCAACTACTTTCTTTTTTTACTTGGCCTTATATGAAATGCGCTATTACTGGGTAACACATATGTGAGGATATGTTAATTTTACATAAGCATACATTTAACCATTATTATTGAATTTGGGGAAAATTAATAAAATATTTAAATCAATCATAATTATAATCCAGATTAAAAATCAAAACCAATTTTGAATTATCCCTTTAAGTATCCCCCCCCACTTCTTTTCAAATGGCCATTAAAAAGTACCTGCTGACGGTGCGCCCTTCGTACACTGATTTCTTAATGGAGACAACCATGTCAGCTGGGCAGTTGGTGTTCTTAGAGGCCACACGACGACCTGCATTGGTAGACTCCTTTGCTGGTCTTGTGTTGTGATGGCACCTGTATGCTTTCTAGATGAAAGAGAAAAGTATGTGTATTTGCATTTTTCTATAGATTACATGTACCTGATATGAATCCACACTTGGGTGAATTGTGTACATTATGGTGTCGTGTCTGTTGAATGATGGTTTAGTTTTGAAAAATTCATCAAAATATTATTAAAAATCTCATTTGTGATCTAAAGTTCATGTAAACCTGTATTAAAGGGGAAGTTCACCCTGACAAAATTTTTATTGCAAAAATAGCAGAAAAAATAATAAAAAATATTGCCAAAGATTTGAGAAAAATACATCAAATAAGTAAAAAGTTATTAGAATTTCAATTATTTGATTTGTGACATCATATGCGAGCAGCATTCCTACATCTAGCGAAGGTAAAAAATCAATGAAATGTCATTTTCTCAGAAAATTGAAAATGGTTTTCACTGTACCTTTTGTATATCAATAGACAAATCATTTCACACCCGATCATGAATAGAAAACAATTTTAAGTCATCAGAAACCATACAAAATTTGAAATTCATGCATTTTATATATGACGTCACATATCCAAAACTTTTAACTCTAATAACTTTCTTACTCTTTAACTGATTTTCCTCAAACCTTCACCAATATTTTAAAATATTTTTTCTGCTATTTTTACAACAAAGTTTTCTTCAGGGTGAACTTCCCCTTTAACACTGCATTATGTAGACTTGATTTGTGCTCCAATCAAATATTATTTTGGATCATTTTTGACTCCTACAACACAAAAAATCTGAGCAAATTTTGTACACCACAGTGCACTCAGTCTGAAATTTCAGTCACCATTGCTGAGATTTGTTATCCTCCCAGAAGTGATATGCACCATGGTGTTTCATTAGACCTGATGATTATGTTTTGTAAGCTTTTAAACAAACATACAAATCAATCATCATGTTATTTTCATTTTGTCCAACAGAGCGTCAATAGTCTGAACCGCCGTTCATTTGAAATATTTATGACTCATACCAGTATATCTTTCAATTCTATTGTTTACAGATCTATACAGATTGTTTATTGATACAGAGTTACAGATACAGAGATTGTTTACACATACAGATTGTTTATTGATACAGAGTTACTGTTGGTGAAGATTGTATTTGAGGTAGACCTACGTAACTTAAGATTACCCATCATATTTTTATACTACCCGACTGATTATAAAATATGTCAAATATATTCCTGTCATGCAGACTTGCAGTATTAAAAAAAAAGATTTTTAGCAGTTAAGAAGAATTTGCTAAAGATTTTAAAAAAGTATTTTCAAAGATATGCAGACTTTGATTTTGTCTAATGTGGCTAATTAACCAATTCTTCTTGTAGCATTTACTTGAAACCAAGTTTTTTGCAGTCTACGAGTACGTTCATACCTTAAAAACGATTTTCATTCCAACTGAAGGAAATGTTCGCTTCACTCGCCAAGTGGTTGATGAAGCCTCTTGGAAACTGTCCAGCCACTTGCCAAAATCTTGTTTTGAACGCAGATCAAGGCGAATGGTTGCAGCAAAATGCACTTCATCACCCTGGGAGAAGTTATCTACGTGGCACGCATGGTAAGTATAGCCCTCAGGTAAAATACTCTGGTGAGGGAATAAACAAATGATGTCGACATAATTAAAGTCACACACACAGATGAAGCAAATAAGCATACATTAGACTAAATAAAAAAAAAACAATTATAAAAACAAGGCAAACACCAAGCGTTGTCTCGTCTGCATATTGCAGTCATGAAGAGAATGTATGTCAAAACTATGCTACATGTATATGACTTCCGAGGCTGTCAGCAGTTTAGGGGGTGAATTGTGGTTCTGACAGTTTACATATGCAATAATGCTATAGGCCTACTTTATCCCTAGGAAATGAGATAACACCCCGGGGGGGGGGGCCACTTCCATTCACGAGTGGATACCATGCGCGACCATGGGGTCTCGAAAAGGACCCTAAACACGTAATTTCCATATTCTGAAAATGCACCCCGTAACAAGTATGGGCGTGTGAAACCCTATACCCTTAATAAGTATTGGAAACAAAACGATACCCTTGGCAAATATTCCCTGAAATGAACCCCTAAACAAGTACAGGAATGTTTTATTGTTACGGGTCCTTCGGTCGTCGGCTTTGCCTTATTTGGTTTAGTACGACCCCACCGTCTACCCCTCGCAAATAGGACTCTAAACACGTAGTGTTGGGGCAAAAAGGGCATCCTTTACAAAACATTTTAATTTCGTTTTATCATCCCCGCAAATTCGACCCTAAACACGTAATTTTCCTAGCGAAATAGATACCCTTTTTTCATTATTTTTGTGTTTTTGACACCCTTATCACGTTACGTACGTAACGTGCCCTATCGTGAAAAGGACATCCTTTTTACGTGTTTTTTTGGTCGCGCATGGTATCCACTCGTCAATGTAACTGGCCCCCCCGGGGATAACACTAAGAATGCTGTTAATACTATGAAGCTATATGACTGAATAAAAGCCTGCAGGAAATTAAAAAAGAATATAAATACAAAATCAAAAACCTACAAATACATGAGAAATTTAATAAACAAAGAAGTTCCATATAAAAGAAGAAATTGCCACTTCCCCTCAATCTCAGGTACAGCAATTGCCCCTCTATGGGAAATAGATCTGCCCATTTGCTATAATAATACATGGATGTCTAGACTATTCTACTTTTGCCTATAGGGGTGTAAGTTATGAAAATGTGAAGGGTTATTCATTTAATTTTGACTTGTTCTCATTTCTTATTTCTGCATCAACCTTGTTCAAACTTGGTACAAATGATCCTTGGTTGATACCATGTGTGTGTTCATATTTTTTTGAAGACTTTGTTTAAATCATTTTTTTTTTTTTGCATCAATATTGTTCAAACTTAAACACAAAATCAGTAATACAATTTTCTGGTTGATGAAGATGATAATTTCTAAGCTTATTTAGGGGTAAAAAGTCACTTTTTCTCATTTTGTTATTTCAAGGTCAATTGTTCAAGCTCTCTAGGGGTCAAAAGTTAACTTTTGATACCGGTAGTTTTTTATGTGTATAGTATTCAAATGTATTCAAACTTGGAACAAATTATCAGTGGGTGGTACAACATATTTGTTAAAGAGGATGGAGAGGTCATATGTCATCTAGGTGTAAAAATGTACAGTGTGCAAATATTTTGCACAATGTACGTCCGACCCCTTTAAAGTGTACGTCCGACCCCAAATAGATCAGCCTGTAATTAAAACAAGGCAATGCCTATATAAATTTCTTTCCTTCATTTCCTTTAAGATTCATCCTTTAGCTAACAGCTCATATTACCTGCATCACAAAAATCACAGAGATTTTGACATGAACTCTAAAAGCATAAAACCTGTTTTCGTCTGATGTACGTCCGACCCCTCACATTTTTGCCCATATTTTCTATTCTTCATATTGCAGCCTATTCCTGTCATGGTGTAATGATAACGTAGGTCACGTGTTATGATATACTAAAAAAAAATAAAACACAGCCAACCTGAACACTACTATCAAATCAAAGGAGATACAGCTCTTAAATGTGTCCGAATGTACTTCCGACCTTTATGGAATGACCCTACTACTTGTTATATATAAGAATAATTGTAAAAGAATTTTAAAAGCAATTACTTTCATCTATTAGTTATTTCCCTTTAAGGATAGCCAAGAATTGTAAAGAACTTTCCAGAATGTCTTTTTATTATGAAGGCCTTGCCTATTTAAAGGCTAAGGAGTTTTATTGTTGAATAGGGAAAAGCCAAACATTAGAATTGTATTGGTAGTGGAAATGAACAATAGGCTTAGCTATGTTATTGACACTGTTGATTTCAATGAGGTCATTCAAGAGTGTTCTGGATTTTGACTGCTCCTGAAAGGAGAAAGTTTTTTAGAAAATGCTAGAACCTTCCTTAATAGTGAATTCTAGAAGGATAGCTGTAATGAGTATATAAAGCTGGCAGATTCTTCAAGATCATCATCACATCATATGAGAGCAGGAGATCACATCACATCATATTAGATCACTTGATCACCACATCATATGAGATCACTTCACCAGATCAGATCAAAGCAGTTTATTTCCACCTGGAATATCTATATTGTGTGGAATTATTTGCCCACCATCAATGAACTGTTTGCAGTTATTTTGAGAGAGAAATTATCAGTTCTCATTGAGATCATCAACATCATCAACCTGTTCAATGAACACGCTTCAACCCATGGATTGCTGAAATTGACTGTTAATCATCATCAACATCGTCTTCACGGCCATTTCAACTTGTTACAGTGACTCTTATTATTCATCGTACTTCAACATCAGTTTCATCATCGCCATCATTGTGAATTTTCGCCAGCCAACTGGGATCTTATCATTTGGACCATAAAATTGGAATTACACCAGAACTGATTTCAAGAGACGTAAGACTATTTAAGCTTTATTAGTTTGTTTAAGTACTTATTTATTCCCTGTAATAAAAAAAGGGAATCAAGTTTAAACTTTATATCTCCCTGCCACCCCTCCATGCCAACATAAGTAGCGCATCTAATTTTGTCTTAAGGAGAGCAGCAATAGACATTTCTACTTTGAATCAAAGTTTGATCGATGAACAAGCTTCGTCCTACAAGATCGTTGGAATGTTACAAAAATTCCTTCTTTCCTGCCACTGCCAGGTTATGGAATTCCCTACCTCAGGACGTCGTAGACAGCACCTCAGCAAATTCAAGAGTGAGGTGCAACATGTCAGACTATGTTAGTCTGCATTTGTATGTAAATATGTAAATATTATACATATGTTTGCTTTTTTTACCACAACTTCAACGCTGGATTCTCAGCAATCAGCATTCAAATCCACAATACAGTAACTTAGGCCTATATAGGAAGAAGAGTAAACTAAACAGTAGAGGCGCACGGCCAATATTGGAGACTGTCTCTAATGTGGGAGATTATCTCCAATATCAGAGACTTTTGTAAAGAATTTGGGTATCCAATTTCAGAGACAGTCTCCAGTTTTGGAGTCCAATTTCCTTTGTTTACATTTGCTGCAAAAGGATTACCTTGGCGGCAAATAAAAATGTGATAAGCAGATTCCTCATGAAAAATTACCACTTTTCACCGTCTACTTTCGTTTTGATAAGGATTTTTGTTGTCAATCACACACAAAACAAATGGGCTTCTGACCTCAGTGAATCAAAATTTTAGGTGTAAAAAATCATGCTTTTGTTGGTGTTGTTTCTTTTGTCCTTTTGCAAAGCAAGTCTCCAATGACAAAATGTGGGAGATTGTCTCCCCTATTCATTGGAGAGTCTCCCATATATTGGCCGTGCGCCTCTACTGCTAAACTATGACTATGTATTAAACTGGTCAGCCTTACATATTAGTAGTACTAATATGTAAGGCTGACTAGTTTAATACATAGACATAGTCATAGTTTAGCAGTAGTATTTTAATAGTATTAGGCCTAGTACCGTACTAGTAGTAGACTCTACACTACTAACTAGGCAGCCTTCCAATTAATAATAATTCTATGTTCTGTTAGTTTTAGTGCTTAAAAGTGAGGAAGGCCGCCTGGTTAACTCTTTTCTAGACTACGTTAAGTTGGAGTCAAATGAGCTGGGCTTATTAAACGTGTCAAGACTTAGTCTTATTTTTATTTAGCAGTAGGCCTAGAGGCGCACGGCCAATATATGGGAGACTCTCCAATTTTTTATTAGCCTAGGCTAGGACTAGGTAGACAGAAAAGACTTAGATATAGATCTACCTGAATGGCTGCAGGAACTGTTACCCCTTCACCACATTCACAGTTTCTCGATGTAGACGTCATTATGGCTACGAGAAGCTTCAAGTGCAGTGATGATCGTAGGCCTAGATACTGTCTAAGATAGATCTACTGATCGAAGACTGAAGAGGTAGACGTTGTCGAACTCGAAGTCTATATACGCTACGGTAGAGTACAGGCTGCTATGCTGCTGCTGCATGTGTGATTTGCAAAGGTGATTTGTATAGCGCGCGCGCGAGCGAGATCGAGATAGCCGAGGCATTCGTAGACAGATAACGGCCTCCCCTCAAGTCGCTCTTTGGCATTAAATTGGAGAATCTGACGCGTTAGCGGTACGGTAAAAAAACACGCGTCCCGGCCAGTAGAGCAGCGGCCAGCGCCAACGGGGCATGCAATGGCGGTGGCAGTGCAGTGGTCGTGGCAGTACACCGACATCTAATATTTTGAGACAATTTGAGAAATAAATCAAAGAAAATTGTTATAGAACTTACTGTTTAGCCTTCTACAAATGACTTTGAAGTCGCTGTCCGAATCTGACCCGTGTTCCTTTAGTTTTTGATGAATTATCGACGGACTTATCAACAGCAAAACGGCGGTCCCGGTAGATGGAGTTTTCTTTTTCAAATATTGCAATTGGCGGTTAGACGTGCGCGCGCGTACGTGCGTGCGATAGAGCTAGCTAACAAGCAGCCAAGCGGCCCTGCTTGCCAACGCGAAAGGGAGGGGGGGGGGGTGCATTAAAACCAAATCAGGGGTGTCTTCTTTTTCCTCTCGATTGGCTCTGGGTTGGAAACCATGATGGCGTGTCACTGTTTTCCTTGGATCTTGGAATCTATGAAAAAGTTTTCGATCCCTTCACTTTTTTTTCCTGTATTCTCTTATTTTCTTTTTTATTTTCGTTGTCTTTTTTCTTTTCTGTTAATCTTTCTTTTCTTCATTGCCTTTTTTCTTTTCTTGTTTTTTCCCCTTAATATATATTTTTTTACTCACTCCTCATCTTCCCTTTTAATTTGCTTTTGTAATGATAGAAATTGAGATTTCATTCAGTAGATTTCTTTTCTGTTACATTGTACTATACCCTGATGGCGGCAGGGAATTTTGATAGGGGTGAGGGAGCAAGACCATGTGGATAAATCATTTCAATCAAGTAATGATCGGCCTATAGAATATCTCTCCTCTTTATAAACGCTGTCCACAAGTGGGAAAGAATAATTAGGGCCTAAAAAATAGAATTAGAATTTTGAAAATATCATTTGTAAAAAAAAAAGAGAGAAATAATTCATGATTGGAAGCAGCTATAATAGTGTACAAATGGGTTCAGAGGGGGCTTTTGACGTTGCAGACAGACCAAATCAGGGTTTGCGGATGGGAATTTGATAGAGGTTGGGGGACCAAGACAACCAACAGTGAATTCATTTTGAGCAAAATATGGGGCATTGCAAGAAACTTGCAATCGAAGCAATCGAATGCAAATTAATTTCAGACTCCAAAATCATGAGAGTCATACTTTTCATTGCAAACTTGCAACTGATCCATAAAAAAATCCAAATTGTTATGTTCTAGATAAACTTAAGGTTTATCATCACCTGTAAATTTGCATCTGATCGAATTTTGGGATTGATTGCAAATATCTTCTTGGAACACTCAATATATAGTTTTTTTTATTAAAAGCGGCCATAAACAAGCAAAATTATTATAAAAATAGAATAAAACTTATTAATTAAAAATCAAAACCCTTATTATCAAAAAAGATTTCATTGACCGATTGATTTTATTTTTGCACCCATTGCATCAGATTTAAATTTAGAAAGTAACATGTACAATTGTAAAATATAACAAATTTATAATGTTGTATTATAACCACTGGATCAATAATATTTAAACACATATAGACCTTTTACTTAATAAGGAAAAAGACAATTTAAAAGAATGCAAGATACCATGTTTACAATCATGAGCGATTACACTTGATTTGGGGAAGCTGCTCGCATAAAAGTCACAGCTCAAATATTTAATTTACTCTAAATACCTTTTAATCTTTGATATATTTTCTTTGAATCTTCGGAATTATGATAATGGGTAATGCAACTGGGCATACCATTCACCATTAACATTAATGGCATTCATTAGGCAAACACCACTAAGCCACTATGGCTTTACAATTATCCAACATGATTATATATACCACTAGGCACATACTACTAAGACACCATATTGGGTATATGGTATACCATTGATACCAATCATACCATTATAGAGGCACATACTACTGAGACACCATTGGGTATATGGTATACCATGCAGTCATACCATTAGAGGCACATACTACTCAGCACCATTTGACACCACTGAGACACCATTGGGTAATGGTATACCATTCACCATACTAATCATACCATTATACATGTTATAGAGGCACATACTACTGAGACACCATTGAATACCACTGAGACACAATTTGGTATATGGTATACCATTCATCATACCAGTCATACCATTATAGAGACACATACTACTGAGACACCATTGAATACCACTGAGACACCATTGTATACCACTGAGACACCATTGGTGTATGGTATACCATTCATTATACCAGTCATACCATTAGAGGCATATACTACTGAGACACTATTGAATACCACTGATACTCCATTGTATACCAGTGAGACACCATTGGTGTACGGTATACCATTGATCATACCAATCATACCATTACAGGCACATACTACTGAGACACCATTGAATACCACTGAGACACCATTGTATACCACTGAGACACCATTGTATACCACTGAGACACCATTGGTGTATGGTATACCATTCATTATACCAGTCATACCATTAGAGGCATATACTACTGAGACACTATTGAATACCACTGAGACACCATTGTATACCACTGAGACACCATTGGTGTATGGTATACCATTGATCATACCAATCATACCATTACAGGCACATACTACTGAGACACCATTGAATACCACTGAGACACCATTGTATACCACTGAGACACCATTGGTGTATGGTATACCAATGATCATACCAGTCATACCATTACAAGCACATACCACTGAGACACCATTGAATACCACTGAGACACCATTGGGTAATGGTATACCATTCGTCATACCAATCATATCATTAGTCACATACCGCTGAGACACCATTGGGTATATGGTATACCATTTACCATTAAATAAACTACCAATTACCATTAAGAACTTACCATTGAAACACCACTTAAATACCATTCGCGTACCATTTACCATTCAGATCACCATTCAACTACCATTCGGCACCATTCAAATACCATTGGCGATTTTTATAAGGGTGATGTGTGATGTTATTGTGTAATTTTGTTTTGTTACGGTGCTGGTGAATTTCGTGGTGTCCTTGATGTGATTATGGAGAATGCATTTGTGTGATTTACATTTGAAGAATCCCGGGGGGTCATTGGCGGTGTTGGTGGCGGTGGGGTTTGGTGTTGGAAAGGGGTGTCCAGCCCTGACAAGGAGGTTGTGTAGGGTGCGCCCTCTACGGTAGGAGGTAGTGGGCTTGTTCGGGAAGATGTTGGCTGTTGTTGGTGATTGTTGTAGGATGGGGAAATGTTTTTTAATTATTTTTGGTACTTTGGCTGTTACGGGTGAGAAGGTCATGGGGAAGTAGATGTTGTTGTTTTGTTTTGGATTGCACTGATATGTGAGGAGTTGTTCTTTGGGTTTTTCTTTTGCCTTTTCTATTTGTTTTTTTACGATTTGTGGGTTGTAGTCCCGGTCTTCAAAGTGTTGCCGAAGCTGGCCGAGATGGTGGTCTTCTCGGCCAGCTTCGGAACAAATTCGTCTTACTCTTAGAGCTTGGCTGTATGGTATGCTGTTGATGGAGTGTTTAGGGTGGCATGATGAGGGTAGGAGGTAGGCGTGTGAATCGGTGGGTTTCGTATAAAGTTCTGTTTCTATTTGGTCATTGTGTATTGTGAGTGATATGTCTAGGAAGTGTGTCTGGAGGTGGGATGATTCGAAAGTGAATTTAATGGAATGATGCAGCTTGTTCATTTCCCCCTGGAACCTTTCGAGTGTGCGCGGCGAGCCATTCCACATGAAAAAAATGTCATCAATATAACGTTTCCATGATTTTGTGACAGTGGGTGAATTCATTTGGTTTATTAGTTTTTCTTCAATTTGACCCATAAAGAGGTTGGCATATGAAGGGGCGACAGGGGTACCCATTGCTGTGCCTTCAACTTGGAGGTAGTGTTTGCCGTTGAATTGGAAGTTGTTTAGTTTTAGTATTATTTCGAGCAGTCTGATGAGTTGGTGTGTGGGTGGGTTTTGATTTTGTCTTGTGTTTAATGCTTTTTGACAAGCTTCCATTCCTTCATTGTGGGGTATGTTTGTATAGAGGGATGTTACGTCAGCTGTTACAAGGATTGTTCTGGAGGAAATTGTGTTGGGGTCTCTGTTGATTTGTTTGATGTGTTTCAAGAAGTGAGTGCTGTCTTTGATGTGGGAGGGTAGTTTTTCTGTGAGAGGGCGTAGATAGAAGTCAAGGTATTTTGATATTTGGACTGTTGGACAAGAGCAACCTGATACAATGGGCCGGCCTGGATTGTTGGGTTTGTGAATTTTGGGGAGGAAGTAGAGATTAGGACATGTCGGGTTTTTCGGGATAAGGCCTTGTTGAGTTTCTAAATCAATGTCGAGTTCTTTAACCGTTTCCTTTCATCAACCCCTCAGCCACTCCATTCACGGCTATTAAAGACGAAACAATGGCAAACCAACACACAATACCATCAACAAAGATAATCCAACAACTAAAGCGGTCATCGTTTCAACTCAGGCAATATAAGCTCCATCGTGAATACCTGTCGAAGTACCAATGTCATGACATTGTCCCGAAAGGTCTCCTGCTCAAAAAGTCATTCAGCTTCGTAAAAGACGACAATACTGATCTGGCATGGAAAACGACGCTCTGGAACGCATCGCGCCACTTAAGAGATATTACAATCAGAGCAGTAAGCTGCAAAGTAGAAGAAATCTCCACTCAAGTTGCAGAATTGAAGAGAAAGGCATTTGAACTTGGAACACCAAATGACTACCACAGGACAATGAACGAAATAGATCGTAACAACACTAAGAATGAATGGAGTCTTAGAGCGATGAAAGAAGGAAAGCTAAAAAGAGATATTGTAAACTGTACTAAGATTAAACTAAGCATACGCCATGTAGACGCTGATAACAATAACCATATTGTAACTCATATAGATGATAATGTAATAAATGTAGATCATGTCAACAATAATGAAGACCCATCAACACAGAAAATAAAGAAAAACAGACGCATTCGAAAAAAACAATACAGAAAACGCAGATCTCATTTTCAGAAAGACAACAACAACAACACAGTCATCCAACCACCCATACCCAGCACCAAACAGAACAAAGTCCCAATAGTCAATTTATCCAACTACAACTTGTCCCAATCTGAAATTAGTCTACTATCCAAAGGACTAAAATTCTGCCCAACACCACCGCAAGAAGATACCCTCCAACTCAAAAGAGACATACACAACTTTGGCAGACAAATGAAACTGAGATTTCATTTCGCTGACAAATCACAAACAAACAGCCAAGACACAAACACCAACAAAGACACAAGACCACAACCAATATCGACACCAGCTAATGAAGATGGGGAAGAACAAAGACCTCCCCTCATACAACGGAAAAACATGTGGACCCCACACGTCCATAACCCTAATCTTGAAATGTTCCTTCAAAATGTTCAAAGTGATATTCAGACCAATGCAGACAACTACAACACAAAAAAACGACGAGACAATCTCACAAAAGATGAAAGACATGCCCTCAGAAAACTAAAATCAAACACAGACATAATAATCAAACCCGCAGACAAGGGATCCTCAGTAGTAATAATGTCGAAGGAAAACTACATCCTCGAAGCTGAAAGACAGCTTTCAGACCAGAGCACATACAAAGAACTCACACAGGACCCGACACCATCACATCTTATGAAGGTCAAGGAAACGGTTAAAGAACTCGACATTGATTTAGAAACTCAACAAGGCCTTATCCCGAAAAACCCGACATGTCCTAATCTCTACTTCCTCCCCAAAATTCACAAACCCAACAATCCAGGCCGGCCCATTGTATCAGGTTGCTCTTGTCCAACAGTCCAAATATCAAAATACCTTGACTTCTATCTACGCCCTCTCACAGAAAAACTACCCTCCCACATCAAAGACAGCACTCACTTCTTGAAACACATCAAACAAATCAACAGAGACCCCAACACAATTTCCTCCAGAACAATCCTTGTAACAGCTGACGTAACATCCCTCTATACAAACATACCCCACAATGAAGGAATGGAAGCTTGTCAAAAAGCATTAAACACAAGACAAAATCAAAACCCACCCACACACCAACTCATCAGACTGCTCGAAATAATACTAAAACTAAACAACTTCCAATTCAACGGCAAACACTACCTCCAAGTTGAAGGCACAGCAATGGGTACCCCTGTCGCCCCTTCATATGCCAACCTCTTTATGGGTCAAATTGAAGAAAAACTAATAAACCAAATGAATTCACCCACTGTCACAAAATCATGGAAACGTTATATTGATGACATTTTTTTCATGTGGAATGGCTCGCCGCGCACACTCGAAAGGTTCCAGGGGGAAATGAACAAGCTGCATCATTCCATTAAATTCACTTTCGAATCATCCCACCTCCAGACACACTTCCTAGACATATCACTCACAATACACAATGACCAAATAGAAACAGAACTTTATACGAAACCCACCGATTCACACGCCTACCTCCTACCCTCATCATGCCACCCTAAACACTCCATCAACAGCATACCATACAGCCAAGCTCTAAGAGTAAGACGAATTTGTTCCGAAGCTGGCCGAGAAGACCACCATCTCGGCCAGCTTCGGCAACACTTTGAAGACCGGGACTACAACCCACAAATCGTAAAAAAACAAATAGAAAAGGCAAAAGAAAAACCCAAAGAACAACTCCTCACATATCAGTGCAATCCAAAACAAAACAACAACATCTACTTCCCCATGACCTTCTCACCCGTAACAGCCAAAGTACCAAAAATAATTAAAAAACATTTCCCCATCCTACAACAATCACCAACAACAGCCAACATCTTCCCGAACAAGCCCACTACCTCCTACCGTAGAGGGCGCACCCTACACAACCTCCTTGTCAGGGCTGGACACCCCTTTCCAACACCAAACCCCACCGCCACCAACACCGCCAATGACCCCCCGGGATTCTTCAAATGTAAATCACACAAATGCATTCTCCATAATCACATCAAGGACACCACGAAATTCACCAGCACCGTAACAAAACAAAATTACACAATAACATCACACATCACATGCAAATCCACCTGGATAATATACCTCATTACATGTACCAAATGCAAAAAACAATATGTTGGCAAAACTGAAACCACCCTTTACACCCGATTCAACAATACGAGATCCGAAATACGTAACTTCCATTCACCACAACACAAGACTCTTCCATACACAGTGCACTTCAACCTTCCCTCCCATTCACTAGAAAATGTCCAAATTACCGGGATCGAGTCAATCAGAAGTAGGTCACGTGAAGCAATACTACACCGAGAGTCCTTTTGGATATCAAAACTAAAAACACTACAACCACATGGTATCAATGCCGAACAATAGATCACTGACCCCTTACTCCTGATTGACCCTAACCCCACGACCCATTTCCGTTTCCCCTTTCAAGGGTCAATGCACTTTCACTGATATACACACACACACACCCACACATCACCAACCTGGTCAAGCACTTACAGTAAAACTTGGAGGTAAGAAATCAGACATTTATAATGTATCTTTTTTGTATACATCATTTATTTATCGCAGAACCACATATATCATTGTTACCTCTACCTATTATATGATACTTTGTGTAATTACCAGCACTACCAATTAGAGTAGGGTTGGTTTGGGTGTCTGCGCCTATGTATGTATGTGACTGCGAGTGTGATTACATACATAAGTTCACGTGCTTAGACACGAATGTATATATGAATCAATACCTTATATAATTATGTATTATTTTGAGATATATATACTATTATATATTATTATACATTTTGAGATATATGTATTATACAACACACATAACCCAATACTTTCAAAAAATGTTCGTAATAAAAATCTGCGTAAACTTAATTAATTTTAATAGCTATTGGATAATCCTAATTAAACATTACCGATGTAAAACATATTCTTTTAAGATATACCTCTATTTAGTAAATTAATCCAAATATATGCATATTACATGTAAAGCCATTATGTCTTTTACATCTTCAGATACCTGAAGAAGGCCGAACTAAATGGCCGAAAGCTTGTATTAATAAAAAGTTGAAGAAATCCAGGCTACGTCTCCCGCTTCAATGCTTTTTGAGCTTCTTCGCCAATATATATATATATATATATATATATATATATATATATATATATATATATATATATATATATATAATTGATATATAAATATAAAGAATGAAGGAGATAACGTACTCGATAAAAACAAAATATCATGGGCCAAAGCAGACGAGTTAAAGATAACAAAATAACACGATCTGCCTCATGGATTATCTCGTGTGTCTTTTAATCACTTTGCTTTCAGCAATAAACAGGGCATCCAGTATTAAACAAACTTCCTTGCACATTTTTCATGGCAGTAATCTTTTGTTTGATTAATGACAATGAGTAAAGATGATCATAAGAGAAATGTCATTTGTCGGATGTCTAGTTATCATCTTGGTCATGACAGTCCTGCTAAACATGATCTAGAATAACTAGTATTCCTTATTTTACTAGTATAGTAGTATACTCTTTTAAAAGTAGCGATATTGTTAATGATCAAACGAATGAATCAACAACTAAAGGAATAAACAAATAAACAGCCAAATAACTAAAAAAAATATCAATTACAATTATAGTAATAGGGGTAAATAAAAAAAAGCTCAACATTATATTTCTTATACTTTCTTAAATCTGTAATGAAATATTTTGAACTTATCTCATTTGCAAATACATAATTATTATAAGGAAATGTACTTGGTGAAACTCTGAATAACGATCCTTAAATGTATATGACGACGCAAGACAGTTGTTATTACTTAAAACTTGCAAGTTGTAAATGCATATAAGATGATTGACTCTGAATAAAAGTCCAATTTTGATCATGTTTGTCATTGCTGTACGTTATGATTATTACTGCTATTATTATTGATTGATTTTAACTAGCATTCATTGCTTTATTACTGTATAGTTTTGCTTCTTCCCCCACAGAAACCTGGGGGGGGGATGATTGTACACACCATCCCCCCACCTAAAATTCTGGGGGGGATGCATCCCCCCATCCCCCCCCCTTCCGCTATCTACGCCCCTGTATACCGGCAATGGCGTATGGTTCTGAAACCTGATCTGTAAAAAAGAAAATTGAACAGAAATTAGAAACCACTCAACACAGTATGGAACGTTAATGCTACGGATATCAAAAGGTGACAGGAAAACCATACAATGGATTAGGAACCAGACTAAAGTAATAGACATAATCAAAGCAATCAAATCAATAAAATGGTAATGGGCTGGCCACCTTGCAAGATCACATGATAGTATATAACGCATCACAGAATGGAGACCATGGTTAGGATCACGAAATCAGGGTAGACAATAATTGAGATGGAGTCCCGGGGTGGAGTGACGAGTTCACAAATTTCATTAGCATAAATTTGATTGCATCAGCACAAGACAAGCACCTTTTGCACCAAACTTGAGGAGGTCTTCACCTTGCAGTGCATGGCTGGACATGGCTGATATGATGATAGGCGAGATAAGAATGAACAAAAAGGGACCGGGATTAAGGGTGCTTTATGAAATGATTATAGGCCAAATCACAGGCCACAGCATTAAACTTCCAAAAACGTGGATGGAAATGCAAAGTAAATGGAAAATATTGCAGATTCTGAATAATCTTTTATATTATATTGGGATATGCAACATTCAAAATTTTGGACATTTTAATATTTATTACATTGTTATTGAATTAGTGTGATTTAGAGTCTCTTATAAACTGATTGGTATATGATCAAAGTTATAACCATATCTAAAAGTCTTTGGTATCTTAATTCATAAATGGAAGTATTATAACCATACTATCACGATGCATTAGATATATTTTTGCAATATGCGATAAATTTTGCATTTTTACAATGCAAAATATTTGGGCTGATTTCAGCACATTGACCGCATTTAAGGGTAAATCTATGCATTCTTTATTCAGTAGTCTTTATAATTTGATGATTAAAAAATATCGTTTCTGTCTTGAAAAGTGGGGGATAAATGTAGATGTCATCCCCCCTCTCAGAATAGTGTGGGGGATATATTCCTACCCCCTCTCCCTGGAAAACGTTTTAAAAAATCAGCACGCGCTATGCTCTCCCACCATTCATTGATATCATTCCTTTCAAGAAAAAAACGGCCCGCGCTTCGCGCTCGCATTACTTTGTATGATTAGGTACACATCGTAGTCATGATTGCAAAAAGTTATTTGAAAATTCAAATTTTCAGATTGTAATATGAAAAATGTTAAGCTCTCACATTCCTTGTTTACTGTGTTCTTTATATAAAAACGTGCTTATCCAGTCCAGGTTTTCAGGGTCGGATTTCTCTTTTTTTTCAGCTCGCTCTTCGCGCTTGCTCTATTTGTTTAGTGAGAAATATATCATATCAGTTCACGGGTCACTGCAAGCAGTCATTAACAAGTGCCTTTTTCAGATCAGTTAATTCAAACTTTCAGCTCGCGCTCGCGTGATAATTTCCCTACATTATATATTCGGGCAAAATGAAATACTTATTGCATGTTCTTAAGAATGAAAATTTAGTGAGGACGAATCCCTAAAAAACAAACAAACAAAAAAATCAGATTTTTGTGCCCACGACGGGAAATGTGAATGCAAATATTTTCCTGCTTCCCTCCTTTTGTTGAAAGTTGGATCTGAGCAAAGACGTGACTGAGGAGATTGAGGAACACAACCATGACGCATGGTCGTCGGTCATCAGGGCACGGACGTAAATCCCATGGGATGGGGGATATATCCCCCCACTTAATATGAGCAAGACAATATCATTGACCATTACGCGTAAATAAGATAACCCTCGCAAACATCATCTTATTTTTAATACTATAATTATGAAAATAATATGATAACAATGATGATGATTATAATAATTAATATAACTTGTCTTATGATTCATCATGTAAAAATATCATAATGTTCGACCTCAAATTGGGGGGGGGGGGTGATTACACAGGCCATCCACCTACCTGGAATAGGCCTAGCGACGCCCCTTGCTCATATGCTTTCACATAGAGGTTACCTCTTGTCATGCTTGTTGTAAATTCACGGAGTCAAGCCCGTAATAACAGGGATGGTTAATTCCTTGGGCTCTGCGGAACTCCGTCGCTTGCCAACAGAAAAATGGAGGGGGGGGGGGGAGAAGAAAGGGGGGAGATGAAATAAAAAACAAAGATAAGAAAAGTGAATCGAAAAGTTAGGGGCTTAAAACATCCCGTTTTGAAGTCAATATGCACAAATTATTCTAATCGTGATACGAGTTTCATTATTTCGTTTCAGCAATATATGCAATTACGCGTGCTGTTCAAGATTTATAGTGCTCTTCATGATAGCAAACATGTTAAGCTCGCGCTTCGCGCTCGCATTATTTCACGAGCGAGACACCCATCCTTTTCATGGTTTTAGTGAAAAGAATGTCCCGTTTTAGGTCTAAACCTAAAAGAAGCTCGGGCTTCGCAATTGCAATAATTGTTGATTGAATAGGCCTATTTAAAATTCAAAATGTGCATCAACTTTTTTTCAGATCTGAAATGTAAAAAAATCAGCTCGCACTTCGTGCTCTAATAAATTACTGTTCATTATATACCCATCCTAATCATTCGTACAAAAAGTGCTTAGAATGTCAAGTTTTAGGTCATAATATAACAGATTTTCAGCTTGCGCTTTGCGTTCGTATTTTTTGATTGATGACAGGGGCGTAACAGGGGTCGGTGGCCAGGGGGGGGGGGGGGGCAAGAGGCAAACATTTCCCGGTCATATCATTCGGTATGAACAAGGTTTATTTTCTTTTAAAATTGTGCTCCGAGCATTAGAGCGCAGCTCAATGCGTGATAAGTAAAAAAGAGGGGGCACAGCATGGCGCGCGCAGCAAAAAGTTGCTTATAATAACTCCCGAGCGAGCGAGAAAAAAAAATCGCCTTTTCATGAGAATCTACCTTTGAGATTGATTTTGACATAGTTTATTCAGAAAATAACATCATATCTTCCTTTCTTTAATCTTTTCTTTTTTGTTCTCGGTTGTAGAACTGTTATGGACTAGCTGGAAATTTTTAATATCCGGAGATGATAACTAGACGTTCTATATAAGAAACTTTTTTGTAATCATGAACTGCATGGCCATCTATTGATGCGAGCGCTTAGCATGCTTAGTGCGAGCTGATTTTTTTTTTAAGTTATGAATACGCAGGATGTGTATCTCGCTAAACGAATAATGAAAACTCTAATCGCGAGAAACATATGGACTTGAACACTGGATTTTTAAGCCCCATATGAACAGATAATTTACTTTTCTCAGTCAACAGTTACTGTGAGCGTGTAGCGCGAGCGACAATTTGAATTTCACATAATGACTTTAAAGATTTATGTAGTGACAAAAATTGTCTGAGCTAACAGTGAATGGATGAGAAAATTGTCAAATTCTAAAGAACGAAAAAGCTGTTTTGGAACACTTTGCAGCTTTAGTAGGATGCGTATGACAACATTTACTATACATATTTTTTTGTTTTTTTGAAATTTCGGGGGTGGGGCCGACTCACTGAAGGCAAATGCCCCCGGTGCCTTCCCCCCTTGGTGCCACCACTGGTCTGGGCGGAGCCCCCGGAACCTCGTAATATTGCAAATTCCACTGTTTTATCAAACCGCGGGTACATACACAACACAATTAACTTCAACGCAGTTGCCGATAATAAACGAAATATTTTGAGGCAGCACAACTTAGCAAATGTGGAAAAATTTGTAAAAGTCGCCAGCGAGTGAAGCAAGCCAGAAAAAATTTGCCTTTTTAGAATGATTTTGAAATTGAATTCTGCTTATGTGATAGTGACTTTGGAAAATTTGCCAAAGCAAACAAGAGGCTTTTTACGGTAAATCCAGCCATGCAGCGTAAAGCTTTACTTAGGTTAGGACGGAATATCGGGGATATAACTAGCCCTTCGCTAACCCGGCCTTGGATAAGGATTTTTTTTTGTAAAATTTAGCAAGCCTATTATATATTGACACTGCACCTTTCTTCCCGTTCTTTATATTTTTCAATCCTCGGCAGCCCGGTCGTGTTATTAATTTTTTCTATTTTTTCTTGTCCCTTTTCTCTATTCTGATTTTTCAATTAAGCTTATGGCTCTACCTTCATTTCCCGTTTCTTTCTACCAATTTCTCCCATTTTCCCGCCTTTTATGGAATTTTTCAAAACATGCCCTAATGAAACACCTCACCGACCAAACTTAATTGAGGTGACGAACCAAGCATTTTCTCTCTCCCTCTTTCTCTTTAATTTCTCTGTTAATGATTAAGACATGAACAGTGATTGGTGTGGGACTTTTTTTATTCTTACATTCAATGCTTTTAATGTTTTATTATGTATTTTACTTATGTAAATATCTATGTTGTACTCATTTCAGTTGGATGGGAGCAATCCTGTACGCAGTGGCGTAACTACGGGGGGGGGCATGGGGGGGGGCACGTGCCCCCCCAATCGGCTGGCCAAAAAAAAAAAAAACGGGGAAAAGGAGAAGAAGAGAGAGAAACGTAGTGGGGAAAGAAGAAATTATGTTCATTATAATGTTATATAATAATTATGTTATGTTGTATTACATTTCAAATATGTCATACCTTTACGAAACACAATCTGCTCAGGGCCTATGTCTTCATACAGTAGCGGACCGTGACCCGGAGGAGACAATGCATTGGGGGGAGGGAACTGCATTGTTTGTGAACAATGCCGTGCCCCCCATGCTTTGTCTCCTCCGGGTCACGGTCCACCACTGTCTTCATTCATAGTTCCTGGTGCTCGCATTGTCTGTTTAACGAGACATATAATACATGTAATAAAACCTCCCGTTTTCAAGTCAAATAGATATCCTCGCACTTCGAATTATTGTTTTATGTAGTGACATATGCTTCTTTTTCATGACTACTTAAAGTGATTGCCCCATTATTAGGGTCTTAATATAAAGCATTTCCTGCCCGTGCTTATGTGGATTGGTGAAATATGTGTGCTCTTCATGAATTCCTAAAATCAGTCAATAAAATGTCCCTTTTTCTGATCTGAATATCAACAATTTTCAGCTTGCGCTTCGCACTTGCATCATTTGGTTGGTGAAATACGCATGGTCTTTGTTCATTCCTAGAAACAAGCCTTAAAATGTTCTCTTCAGGTCTGAATTTCCTATATTTTTCAGCTCGCGCATCGCGCTCGCATTAATTGATTAGTAAAATGCGTATGATAATTATGATTCAATGACTGCAAAAAGTGCTTCATGTGTTTAGATGTAATTCTAAATAAATAAGTATGCGCTTGGCACTCGCATTAGATGACTATGGTGAGATTTGTGTACTCTTAATGGATTCCTTAAAAGAGTTCTTAAAATATCCCTATTTGTGGTCAATATATACAAAAATTTCAGCTCGCGCCTCGCGCTCGCATCATTTGGTTAATGAAATACGCATGGTCTTCGTGAATTCCTACAAACAAGTCTTAAATGTCCACTTCAGATCTGAATTTCCTATATTTTTCAACTCGCGCTTCACGCTCGCAAATTTTAATTTGTGAGATGCGTGTGATAATCATGATTACAATGACTAAAAGAGTTTCATCTGTTTAGATGTATATAATTGTAACAAAATCAGTAAGCACTTGGCACTCGCATTAGATAACTAAGGGGAGATATGTATGCTCTTAATGGATTCCTAAAATGTAGTTCTCAAAATGTCCGTTTGGGGTCAACGAATACAAAAAATTCAGCTCGCGCTTCGCGCTCGCATTGTTTGTTTAGAGAGATAGATATATATCATGATTACAAAATTTGCTTATAATGTCCCTCTTAGGTCTGAATATAAAAAAATTTCAGCTCGCGCTTCGCGCTCGCATTATGCGATCAGTGAAAGACATATCCGTTTAATGGCACTGTCCTTAAAATGTCTATATTAGGTCAGTTTATCTGGCAACTGAGCGCGCTTCGCGCGCTCAAAAAAATTCTGGTGCCCCCATGCCGTGACTCACGGTACGCCACTGCCTGTACGGGTTACCTTTGTTGTCTCCCCGAGACATGTTTTTAAATTTGTATATATATACTTGTCTAAATAAATTCAATTCAATTCCTTTCCGTGCCAATGAGTCATATCTTTTGATTGTATATCCCTCTCTTGCTAATCATGCTAATGTATTAGTATTTCACGATATTTTTCTTTCTTTCTTTCCTTTTTTCCCTTTTCATTTCTATCTTTCTTTTTTCCCTTTATATCTTTCTCCCTTTTCTATTTTTTCCGTTTTTTTTATTTTTCCGGTGAAATCCACCGGGAAGGGGGGGGGGGACAGCTTGCCCCCCGACTGTTACGCCACTTTGAGATATGCATGTTTCTCATGAGTCACTGCAAACATTCACAGGCCCTTTTTCTTGTTTTCAGGTCAGTATATTACAAATTTCAGCTTTACTTGCACTTCACGCTCGCATTGATCTTGTTTACTTAGGGGGCCGGCCTATTGCCAAAATGCCAATCTTGATCCCCAATACAAAAATTGCTCTGAGCGTTCACTGTTTAGGTCTGCATTTATAAAACATCCAGAAATTAGAGCCTGCCCTCGCTTTACTTATTTAAGTGGCCGATTGGGGAACATGAAGAGGGATTTTTTTTCTGACCCCATAATGGCGAAATTTGGATCCGCCCTGGGGAGTAACGGAACTGATCATGATTATACTTGAACGGTTCACTCTTTTATTCAGAGCCCCCTCATAGATAATCCTGGCTTGTGAAATTACTCAAAATACAGTTTAAAATTAAGTACGTTGATCGGGTACTTGTCCAACACAAATTATGTTACCTTAATTAAAACAAGAATAATTTCGATCAGTTCACACATAAGTGAATTTCCCAGAAGAGCTGCTTTACCGACAACAGTAATATGAACATAAAAGTTTATTACTCACAACAGTTACAATGTGATATATAATCTTTCTGTCTAATCTTGAGGAATAATCAATAAGATCATGTGATCTTTCCGAAATGCAAATGTTGCCCTGAATGTTTAAAAGTTTGACAGGGCCCCGTTTTACAAAAAGATGTGATTGATCCAATCAACCTCAACTATCCATCGATGATACATATATTTTTTCTACAGGAAATTTGCGCAATGGTGTTTGTAAACCAAAATAATGTATAAAGCGCTTTTTGCTTCAGATACAAAGAGTGAAAGCGTTGCTTTTAGCTCTAGCTATACATGACTGGCGCTCAGTGGTTTCCAAGGAATCCTACCGGGTGCCCATTCACCTCACCTTGATCTAGTGCAGCACAGCGTGGATAAATTTCTTACTGAAGGAAAACGCACCATGGCTAACATGGCTAAGATTCGAACCCACGACCCTCTTAGGTAGGCGAGAGTCATAACCACTAGGCCATATACACGACGCGCCCACAGGAGTCAATGCTGTATACGCGTAGGGGGGGGGGCTCTATATATAGGCGATTTCTTAGAAATATTCGATATTATTTTGTAAGCGAGCGAATTTAGCCAGCAAAAATAAATAGTTGAAGGACTGAATGGTGTCCAAAATGTATTTCAAAGTGTGTGTATAGCCTGCATGTGTAGATGTGCATTGGAGAGAATGGAAGTCTGTAGCGATCAGGTAAGCGAACCTTGAATAAAATTACTTCACTGTCATGACAGAAAAATCCCTTATCAATATGAATAAAAACACTATGGCCCGTATTCTGAAGTCGAGTTTAACTTAAACTCAGGTTTAAAGTTGTGGTTTCAGTATTGATAGCCAATTATTACATAAATCACTGACAGAAGAGATATCATATTTCAGCTCATTTGGCTCTCAAATCATTCATAATTATATAGGAAGTATAAATAGATGATTGTCACCATCGATGAATCAGCTAGAAAGAGCACAGTAGACATAAAAAAGATACAACTTCATAAAAATTTTGACACTTTTGGCTTCCCATAATTTTAGCGCAGAGTTAGACTATGGTCTAAGTTAAACCTGACGGGCCTATGAGTTTCATTTCCAGTCTGATTTCTCCCTTATTTCTCACTTATTTTACATCGTAAGCATCATAATATCGACAAAAATGAAGTGATATTCAAATGGGTGGTAAAATAAACGGGGTCAGGACAACTCGGGCCGAGTTGGCACACGTTTCGTGATTTTTTTTCCCACAAGTTTTTCGTAATTTCGAAATTCTTTGTAATGATGTCTCTGATTTAAAAAAACGAACCGAGCAAGCTCTTGGTTGCGGAGAGGGGTAAATTTAAAGACAGACATAAATACATAAGCACAGTGGCGTAACTACAGGGGGCATGGGGGGCACGTGCCCACCCCCCTCCCCCATCGGCTGACCAAAAAAAGGGGGAAAAGAAGAAAAAGAGGGAGAAAGGAAGAGAAACGTAGTGGGAAAGAAGACATTATTGTTCATTATGATGTTATATTATATCATAATGTTATATACATTTTTTCATAACTTTATGAAACATAACTTGCTCAGGGCCTATGTCTTTATTGTTCCTGGTGCTCGCATTGTCTGTTTACCGAGAAATAGACATGTTGTATTAAAACCTCCCGTTTGCAAGTCAACATACACCAAACTGCTAAATGTATTTCCTCGCACTTCGAGTTATTATTGTTTTATGTACAATAGTATGCTTCTTTTTAATGACTTCTTAAAGTGATTGCCCCATTTTAAGGTCTTAATATAAAACATTTCCTATCCGTGCTCACGTTCGCAGAAGTGGATTGGTGAAATATGTCTGCTCTCCATGAATTCTTAGAATCAGTCCTTAAAATGTCCCTTTTGCTAATCTGAATATCAAAACTTTTCAGCTCGCGCTCGCATCATTTGGTTAGTCTTCGTAAATTCCTACAAACAAGCCTTAAAATACCCCTCTTCAGGTCTGAATTTCCTAAATTTTCAGCTCGCGCTTCGCGCTCGCAAGGTTTGATTAGTGGATGGGTAGTTAATCATGATTACAAGTGCTTTATAATGTGCTTGTTTAGATGTAATTCTAAAAAAATCTGCAAGCGCTTATTGGCACTCGCATTAGATCACTACGGTGGGATGTGTATAATCTTAATGGATTCCTAAAATAAAGTCCTTAATATCTTCCTATTCGGGAGCTTCGCGCTCGCATTATTTAGCGAGACAGGTACGTATCATGATTACAAAAGATTGATTACAATGTCCCTTTTAGGTCTGAATATCAAAAAATTTAAGCTTGCGCTTCGCGTTCGCATTATTTGACCAGTGAGAGACATTTCCGTTTAATGGCACTGTCCTTAAAATATCTCTATCAGTAGGTCAGCATACCCAGCAATTTGGCGAAGCGCGCCAACTTAATGACTAAAAATTTTTGCTGGTGCCCCCCAATGCCAGCATGACCCACGGTACGCCACTGCATAAGCATGCATGAGCAATGTTGTTCTGGCTATTCAGACTGGATCTCGTTTCCATTATTCTAAAATAAGTGAAGTCATTCAGTAAAACAAGAAAAATCTGAAAAAAAGGATGGTGCTGATGGTCATCAATAATACATTAATCAATACTACCCCTTCATTATTTTTTTTCTTTCAATCTTTCTTGATCAAAAAAATAAATCACAGTACAAATCAAACAAATCAACAAGCTATTTACATGATTAAACAGAGCAGCACTTACATACATGTAGGTATATTTTTGTCAAGACAGATACATAAAACAAGTTAGATATCAAATCTCCACTTTTTAAAATGTACAGGTAATTTACCATTCTTCTTCGCCAAAACATATTCAATATCCTTAATACCTTTGATACGAGCTTTGAATTCCACAATATTTGGGGTTTTGTTATTAAATTCACAAAAGTGAACATAGTATTTGAAAGCAAGGAAAATGAATGTTAGAAAATTATCACATTGAATACCAAAAATCTTTACAAAGGGGGAAAGAATAATATTCGAATGTTGTTTTTGGTTTATTATCGATTAAAGATCGTCCCATACAATGTTAACCACCGGACAATCACAAAATATATGTACAATTGTTTCAGGGTCTCTTTTACAGAATGAACAGTTTGGGGGAATCTTATTTTCTCTTGATTTTAAATAAAAATGCATTTAGGGCGATTGTCTTATGAAACACCTTGAAATAAAATGATCTGAGGCGGCTATCAATAGTACTCTTAAAATTCAGCAAATGTATTTTCTCCCAGTCTACTTTGTCGTTAGGAGGGCACGACTCTTCCCAAAAGGAAATACAATTATCTGGGAGACATCGATCGAAAAATATCGAGTATGCATAACTGCTAACTTTCCTTTTCTCTAATAATTTATCTACAACTTCTGAATGGATATCTAAATCTGGATTATTATGCCAATCTAGCCATGGACCAGGAATATTTTGCAATAAAAAATTAGATTTTCTTCTATCTTTTGCTGAAATTTCAAAGTCGAGAACTAATTCCTCAAATAACTTGTAACCTGGATGGGGTGGATTAAAGAGATCACTTATAAAAACTATGCCCTTATTAAACCAATTTTCATAAAAGAAAAATTGTTTAGATTTGGATCTGACGTTTCTATTAAACCAAATACAATGTGAATAACCCAAGTACAAATAATCATAACCAAACTCTTTTCTGGAAGCTTTATCTCTAAACAAATATCAGGTCCGGATTGAGTCTGCAGGTATATAGGGAACAATTTAAATTATTCAAAATTTGTTCAGGTGCATGGGCCTTCCACAAAATGTCCCTCATTGCATTAAATTTGTCTAAAAAGGAAACTTCAATTAATTTCCATCCACTATTGTAATTATCATTTACCAAAAGTTTTACTACCACATCATTATTAAAGGACAAGTCCACCCTAACAAAAATTTTACTTTAATAAAAAGAAAAAATTCAACAAGCATAACACTAAAAATTTTATGAAAATCGGATGTGAAATAAGAAAGTTAGTGACATTTTGCTTTTTTCGGTATGGAAATGAGAAGACTGATGATGACGTGCACCCACTCAAGTTCTTTTGTATTTTATTATTGGAAATATGGATCTTTTCTCATTGTCAATTGTCATTGTTCCTCCCTGAACATACTGAATTGGCATTATTTAATACTGTATGGTTTAGTCAAGTTGGTCCATATTGTCAAATTGTAAAAAATGAAATATTGTATGTAATTCAAACAAAAAACAAAAGAAATAGTGAGTGAGGGACATCATCAACATTGTCATTTGCATGTCAGTGAGTTGTGCATGCACAGACACTGTTTTGTGAAAAATAAGCGAAATTTTAAAATGTCATAAATTTCTTATTTAACATCCCATTATGAAATTTTCAGCGTTATGCTAGTTTGATTTTTCTCTAGTTTAGTCTTCGGTTGACTTATATGTTAAAACGGCTGTTTTCGACTCACCGTTTTAACATATTTTGTACCAGCTACATATAGGTGGTCTGAATAAAAATGAATAAACGACTGTTTTCGACTCGCCGTACGGCCACCGTAGAAATGTGACCAAGGTATTAATTACCTTTGATCTAGATGTCCTCCTTAATCATCATGATCATGAATCATGCACAAACAGTACTGCACATATTGATTTTTGACCATAAATTATTTTGGAGATGATATCACAGGCCACACCCACTTAATATTTGGGGGGGGGGGGGGTAATCCTTGTGATAATCCCCGTACCGTGTCCTCACCTACCCTCTATGCCTACCGCATATCAAGGCCTACCTCATTCACAAAAGTCGACTAAAGTTTTACCGGGGTTAACTAACACCTGGGTATAAAGTTAGTCCACTGCGCTATTCACAAACGGTGGACTAATTAGGCCATGGACTAACTTAACACCCGGGGTTAAATTTAACCCACGGTTGAGTTATTATACCCCGGTATAACTTTAGTCCACCTTTGGTAATCGCAAAAGTTAGCCCCTAAGTGCTAACTTTAGTCCATGCCATGGATTGAAATGATGCGTTTTATACCCGGTTTAGGGGTATATAACTTTTGTGACCTTTGTGAATTCGGGCCATTGAGTTAAATACGTAGGCCTACTAAACTTAACTCTTTGGCCTACCTTTATTTGGTAGGGCCGTTTCAGCGCGCGCTGATCGAGCCCCGCCATAGAGTTATACTCTAATATATGAGCCCCGCCCATAAACAAAGCAAAATATAGGGGAAAAATTGCGCGCCATGAATCGTGCAATATTCATTCATTCATCTGTTGTTCGTGTTTATGTTTATGGAACACGTGTGCAGCACGTCAGAGAGCTAGAGTCGAAGGCACGTCTCAGTTGCTGTTCCTATATTTTAGTAAGGTAAGTTTTCTGTGTAATTTTCATGTCACCTTGATATGATCGACCGGCCAGTCATTCTCGGACAGATATGCCAAGATCAGAGTATCTAACGTTAATAGGCCTACCGGTGTGCGATAGGCTACCTCAAATCATTGCCAATAATGTTCGTGCAGGCTCCACTTCACTGTACCGCTAGGCGCAAGCTGCTACACTGCTAGTAAGTTACACCTGTAACTGTTGTTAGACTTAACGTTAGACAGCTGGGCTGGCAGCCGTCTGTTTCGAGGAGTTTAAATTTTTTTGGCCATTCCGTGCTTTAAAAAACTGGACACTTATTTGAACCGGGATCTACCTTACCATGATATTAGTAAAGAAATCCTCGCTTCAACAATTTTCAAAAGATCTGATGCAAAACCTTTTGTTCCAGATGAGAAACTCTCCACACAGAGCAGTCGCTTCTGGTTCCTTGCTCCTCACACAATATTCTATTGAACGACTTTTACAGCGAGGGACGGTTTTTCAATCGACACCAAAATATAAATTAAAATGATTATTTAACAAGGTTTAGCAAGCCTTAATTTACTCGTGAAATAGGACACCAGTCTGCAGAAACGCACGGAGAAACTCTCCATAGACTTGTACACAGTGGACACCTATTTCCCCACGTAACTTCTCATTGACATCCAACCACCAATTAACAAGGTTTAACAAGCCTTAATTTAGTTGTGAAATAGGACACCTAAATACAAATGAAATTCATTATTTAACAAGGGTAAACAAGCTTTAATATAGTCGTGAAAAAGGACACCAAAAACAAAATAAATCACTAGTTAACGAGGTTTAGCAAGCCTTAATTTACTCGTGAAATAGGACACCAGTCTGTAGAAACGCACGGAGAAACTCTCCATAGACTTGTACACAGTGGACACCTATTTCCCCACGTAACTTCTCATTGACATCCAACCACCAATTAACAAGGTTTAACAAGCCTTAATTTAGTCGTGAAATAGGACACCAAAATACAAATGAAAATCATTATTTAACAAGGATAAACAAGCTTTAATATAGTCGTGAAATAGGACACCAAAACAAAATAAATCACTAGTTAACAAGGTTTAGCAAGCCTTAATTTACTCGTGAAGTAGGACACCAGTCTGTAGAAACGCACGAAGAAACTCTCCATAGACTTGTACACAGTGGACACCTATTTTCCCACGTAACTTCTCATTGACATCCAACCACCAATTGACAAGGTTTAACAAGCCTTAATTTAGTCGTGAAATAGGACTCCAAAATACAAATGAAAATCATTATTTAACAAGGGTAAACAAGCTTTAATATAGTCGTGAAATAGGACACCAAAACAAAATAAATCACTAGTTAACAAGGTTAAGCAAGCCTTAATTTACTCGTGAAATAGGACACCATTCTGTAGAAACGCACGGAGAAACTCTCCATAGACTTGTACACAGTGGACACCTATTTCCCCACGTAACTTCTCATTGACATCCAACCACCAATTGACAAGGTTTAACAAGCCTTAATTTAGTCGTGAAATAGGACTCCAAAATACAAATGAAAATCATTATTTAACAAGGGTAAACAAGCTTTAATATAGTCGTGAAATAGGACACCAAAAACAAAATAAATCACTAGTTAACCTGAGTTAACAAGGTTTAGCAAGCCTTACATACATGCGCACGAGCGACTAAATAAAGCTATATGATGACATCATATCATCGATCAGACGAGACATTGAGAGCTAGAGTACGAGTAGAGGGAGACATATCGCGGCGAACCGAAACTGAGCCTTTAATAAAGGAGGACATGTTTTTCATTTGGTAAGTGTCCGGGGGAATTAGGAAACTGGACACCTATTTCACGATAATGCCTTTTTTTTTTATTAATTGCCTTCTCGGCATACTCGTGATAAAGTCTAGGCGGAGCCAGAGGCCCCGCTCAAGAAAAAATTGTAATCGATCATACCTCAATATCTATGTTGCTAAATTCATTTCAGGCTTCTCGTGATATAGGCCCCGCTGCTGTGTTGAATGGCATAGAATGCCCGTTCACGGGGCCTGCTTCACGAGTATACTATAGTATTAGTACTATAACCGTTATATACGGTAGGCCCCGCACTACTGCACTTCAGACACTCCAACATAGTAGAGTAGCGGGGCCTAAATCACGAGTATATATTAAGCTTGCATCCTAAGATAGTCGCGAAACAGGCCCTGTCCAATGGCTTGTTCCAGCATTCGCACATGTGTGGGGCTCGGATGACGGCTACATTATTAGTATACTCGTTATTGAGGCCCCCCACACTGTAATATCATGGAAAATAATGTGGTCGTGGGGCTTGTTTCCCCGCGGCCGGTGAGAATTATCATGGGCGGCACTGTAGGGTGCCAGGGGGGGCCTCCAAAATGAATTTCATTTTAAGAGATAAAATAAAATATTTTAAAGATAAAATGACCTCAGAATACCGCCCCAAAGGTCCACCATGCATTTAGACATAGACACGGGAGTGGGGTAGATTGGGGTCTCAATAACTTACTAAGAAATATGTGAAAACATACATTATGCACTTACCACAATTAAATGGATGAAGTTACCTTGAAGTTACCTTGATGGCCACATGATCTCACTGTCTTCACGACGAGGGTGTACAGATGAGTGTGGCAGGGTTAAGGAGGCTCTTAGAGCCCATTTAAAAACCCAATTTTGATAATTGTGTCTTAAATTGCAGGAGTGTTGGTGCCTCAATTGTGGACTGGGGGAGTTTATTCCATTGATCGACAACCCTTTGGCTAAAGAAGTGCTTCCTTATATCCAGTCTAGATCGTTGCTTAGCAAATTTAAGAGAGTGTCCTCTTGTTCTGGCACATTCTACTCTCTTGAAATAATTGTCCGGGTTTGATTTGTCTATTTGTGTAATAATACGGTATGTTTGAATGAGGTCTCCCCTTTCTCTCCTTCTTTCTAACGTAGTAAGGTTTAGTCTGGCGAGCCTGTCTTCATAGGGTAGATCATGGATATCTGGGATCATTTTTGTAGCTCTTGCTTGGACCTTCTCCAGTATTTTTTTGTCCTTTGCTAGGTAGGGGTTCCAGGTCTGCATTGCATAGTCCAAATGTGGTCATACCAGAGATTTGTACAGTTTCATGATCACTTGTCTGTTTTTATGTGTAAAGTTGCGCTTGATCATCCCTAGTACCATATTGCCTCTCTTGGCCGCTGCTGCATCCTGACATCGAGGCACAGACTGGAACCTCAAAAAATGAAAAGTTCTGTCGCGATACCTCTCCTACCCCAGTCTCGATCGGCCATTTTGTTATGAATTTTGAAAAAATTAGGAGAGGTAGGCTCCTGTTTTTATGTGTAAAGTTGCGTTTGATCATCCCTAGTACCATATTGCCTCTCTTGGCCGCTGCTGCATCCTGAAATCGAGGCAAATATATAAAAAGAACTAACAAAATATAGATTATTATTCCGTTTTGGCCTGAAATGCACCGAAACGGGGAAAAATAACCCTTAAAAGGGGGAAAAAAACAGTGACTTACTTAGACTGTCGTGCAACTTCACTTCCCTGTTTTATCCGAACTTGAAACATGGCCTTTGGCAAAGTTTGACAAAGTTTGAGTCCCGGTACAGATCGAGCTAGAACTTTGGTCTCTGTATTTTGGTGAGTGGAGCCAATGGAGTTCAGCGGAACAACATAACAGAGACCGAAGCTTTTGGTCTAGCGGTAGGATATAGGGAGCTCCGGCCAGAGCCCAGGACTTGTCCGTGTAATATTAGGCAGAGGGTATTGGGGTAGAATGTGGTCACAATAGCACCCAATTGAAAGGGGAAAAATAAATTATGCACTTACAGGGTACCTATATGGATGAAGGTCTATCGTGACACAGAATCATGTCATCGAGGCAAAAACTGGACCCTCAAAACAAAAGGAAAAGTTCTGTCTCGTTCATTCTCCTTCAAAATTGAAAACGAAAGTGACCGATCGATACATAGAACGAATGCGACATAGAGTCTCTATTAGAGGTCGAACTTTTCCTTTTTTTGAGGGTCCAGTTTGTGCCTCGATGTCGAGATTCTGTGCACGATAGATCATCCATTATAATCGAGGTAGAATATAGACCTGTGCATAATTTATTTTTTCCCCTTTTATTTGGAGTGCTATTACGAACCCTTTCTACACCATTTTGGAAAGTATCCATGTCTGCCTAATATTACACGGACGAGTGCTAGGCTCCTTGCAAACAGATCAGGATCAGCCAGGTTCTTTTTCGATCGCCGCCAGCTACAGCTGAGCATACGTACGCTCAGCTGTAGCTGTGTTGATGACTGCAATTGAAGAAGAACTGATCCTGATCTGTTTTGTCATCAAATTTGGTATTTTTCAGGAAAGGTGGTAAGCTGAATGTATTGAATATAAATTTATCTTATTTCTTCCCTTTTACCCTGTCAAAAAGCAAAATTTAGGAGTAATTAAGGGTGCAAAAGCGCATCCTTTCTCCATAGACGCTGCAGTTAAGCGGTGGATGTTTGCTCCACCATGATGAGCCCAATGGTCTATTGACAGAGGGGATGACATGGAGCCAGACGAAGTCTCAGCCAAGCATATCCCTGACAGAAATAGACCCATTTATCGGTCTACAAGAAGGATGACTCTCCACATGCCTTTTGCAACGTATTAACCTGCCCTCATGCCCAAGAAGTGTCTAGGTACTTCAGACCTGTCCTGGAAAATGGATGTGAAGTCTGGGACCCCTTCACCAAGGACAACTCCTGGAAGCTGGAGATGGTGCAATGACGATATGCTACAACAGCTACAGTGGTCCACCCTTGAAAAGAAGAGCCCAGTTCAAGGTGGTGATGGTTTATCGCTTAATGGTAAACTCGAGTGTTGATGTAGTAACGGTACTGTACTTCAACAAGGCCGCTACTTCTACCTCGCTTCGTGGTCATCGGATGAGGTTACAAGTCCCACATGGTCGCATTACTTCTTATCCCAAAACTTTTATTCTTGATGCCATTAGACTGGAATATTCTACCTACCATTACAGTTAACTGCACTTCAGTAGTCAGCTTCAAGGCATAGGTGCAGAAAGTCAACTCCGCTGACTATTTAACCTCACGTGGAATAGATTTTCCACAGCACTACATACTTCTGCACAATTCTACAAGCGGGACGATACACCAACCTGTTGGACTGTACTTTCACAGATGATGATGATGACAAGAATCAGTCACTAGGCAGGTCCCCGAAAAGTGGCTTCTTTCATCCAAGATGATATTCATGATTAGAGATGATTTGCATATTTAATGAGCTTGATGTGGACCAAAACACCTCTTTTTATTTGGTCATTGGCTGCTCTAAATATACTTTAAATTTCATGATTTTCATATTGTAAAGAATAAGAATCATTCTTTAAGGTCGTGTGTTTTAATTTATTCAAAGATTTTGTAATGTAGGTGAAACTTTTGATCTAAGATATGCTATAATATTATTATTTTACCTAACAAAAGTTGTTATGTTAACCCTTTATTTTTGTTTGAGCCCAAATAATTTTTAGATCATGATAAAGCTGAATATGTTTGCTTTAAAATGGTGTAGGTTTCAATATAAGAACTGGGTTGATTGGGTAAAGATCACAATATTCATTGGCCAAGTACATTAAGCAGCTTGAAAACAAGAATACTGTACTCTGATTGGTCAAAGAGACCACACACCAACTCAAATTCCAACAGTTTTCTTTATGGGGTAATCTCATCAATCACCCGTGCTTATTGTTTTGTAGCCTTATCCAGCCAATCAGAACTCTGGATTTCATGCCACTCCAAAAGTTGAAAAATCTTGTCTTGTAACTTGGTGGGAAAAGTGTTATCTTGATCCGAATAAAAGGTGCCGCAATCAAAGAGTTGTGAGAAAGTACAGAAATTCAGCTTTGTGGTGATACATGTAGATATCTTTCTGACTTAGAACAATTTGCACAAGAAAACAGGAAGAAAATTCACTTTCGTGGCACATTTCCAGGCCTGAAATTCACTTATTTATATTTATCCAAATATTTTATACAAAATAAATTACTAATATGAAAGAGAAACAGTTACTCTGTCCATTTGTGCAATGATATTTAATTTGACTTGAGGATAAAGTAGGTTAATTCCTAGAGACAGAAAGTCTCAAGATTCATGAGGATTCAGCCATGAGAGGATTTAGATGAATCTGGGATATTTGCTCATTAGCATAGGGACCTGCGGTCTGACTTGAATGGCCCATTTAGACTCCAATTTTGGAAGCCATATTGGATTTTTAGACACACTTGACCACTGACTCTCATTGTTTCTTGTTCCAATGTCCTACTTGACCCTTAAAACCATTGAAACAAAATTAAACACTAATTAAGATAAGTTTGTGCAATTTTAGGCTTTGTCAGCCATTTTGGATGCTATCTTGGATTGTGGATAATACTCAAGGAGGGTTTCTTAGGATTTTTTAATTAAGTTAATAATTCTAGACATATTCCTGGTCCTATCCTGTTAGCATAAATTTCAATGTTAAAACCAATATTCCTGGCCTAGAATATGAATTAAAACCTATTTCAGAAAGAAAATGTCAAAGAATTCCAAATTGAATCAAGTCAGAATTTTGATGATTTGTTGCAGTGCAGTATTTATCTATATGTGCAGTATTTATCTATATGTATACCAACAAAAAAATTAAGAGTTGATAAGAATAAAAATAATTTAATTGAGATTTGTATCTTTGCAGGAGAGCATATTTTGGTCTATCATCTGAGCAAACCACTACAACAGGAAAAATATTTACTGCAAGAATGTCAACAGACCAGAATGCATCACCATCCAAGAGTGTATTTCTCAAACAAGAGGTATAACTTATCAAATTTTATATTTTCTGGGGTTATGCACTATTTAGTCTATTAAGAAGGCCAATTAATTCACATCCATCGTTCTACCTGGGATACAAAATTTTTTATTCAAAACAAAATTATGCTTATTGAAATCGGATGTAACTAATGATGACTCAAACAAATAAGAATATTTCATTGACTTAAGAATGGGTAAGATACTATGAATGTATACACAATGGTACGCGTAGCTGAAATGAAAGTTCCCCAGAGCTGCCTACCCTTTGAAACTTTGGTGAGTTTTTGTTCAACTTGAGCTTATTCCTTTATTTCTTCATCAATTGCGTTCAAACTTGGCACAAATGATCCTTGGCTAATACTGTATGTGCCGGTGATGAAGATGGGAGTCAAAGGTCATCAAAGGATCAATAAGTCAAGTTTTGTTCGACTTGATGATATTTCTTTATTTCTTCATTAATTATGATCACACTTGGTACATATGATCCTTGGATAATACCACATGTGTATGGGTGAGGATATTGTGGTCAAAGGTCACCTAGGGGTCAAAGGCCAAGTCCATCCTTTTTGTCTCACCTGCATAGCAGAGTGAGACTATAGGCGCCGCTTTTCCGGCGGCGGCGTCAACATCAAATTCTTAACCTGAGGTTAAGTTTTTTAAATAACATCATAACTTAGAAAGTATATGGACCTAGTTCATGAAACTTGGCCATAAGGTTAATCAAGTATTACTGAACATCCTGTATGAGTTTCATGTCACATGACCAAGGTCAAAGGTCATTTAGGGTCAATGAACTTAGACCATGTTGGAGGAATCAACTTTGAAATCTTAACCTGAGGTTAAGTTTTTGAAATGTCATAACTTAGAAAATATATGGACCTAGTTCATGAAACTTGGACATAAGGTTAATCAATCATCACTGAACATCCTGCGTTAGTTTTATGTCACATGACCAATTTCAAAGGTCATTAAGGGTCAATGAACTCTGGCCGAATTGGGGGTATCTGTTGAATTCCCATCATAACTTTGACAGTTTATGGATCTGATTCATGAAACATGGACATAATAGTAATCAAGCATCACTGAACGTTTTGTGCAAGTTTCAGCTCTCATGATTAAGGTCATTTAGGGTCAATGAACTTTGGCCGAATTGGGGGTATCTGTTGAATTACCATCATAACTTTAAAAGTTTATTGGTCTAGTTCGATAAACTTGGACATTAGAGTAATCAAGTATCACTGAACATCCTGTGCGCATTTCAGGTCACATGACCAAGGTCAAAGGTCAATGAACTTTGGCCGAATTGGGTGTATCTGTTGAATTACCATCATAACTTTGAAAGTTTATGGATCTGATTCATGAATCTTGGACATAAGAGTAATCAAGTATCACTGAACTTCCTGTGCGAGTTTCAAGTCACATGATCAAGGTCAAAGGTCATGTAAGGTCAATGAACTTTGGTCATGTTGGGTTTTTTTGTTGAATAACCATCATATCTCTGTAAGTTTATTGGTCTCGTTCATAAAAAGTGGACATAAGAGTAACCATGTATCACTGAACATCTTGTGTGAGTTAGAGTAGTTTTCAAAGTCAGCACTGCTGCTATATTGAAACGCGTGATGCAGGTGAGACGGCCAGAGGCATTCCACTTGTTTCAAGTTTTTGTTCAATTTACTCTCATTTTTTTGTCTCACCTGCATAGCAGAGTGAGACTATAGGTGCTGCTATTCAGACGGTGGCAGCGGCGTCAACACCAAATCTTAACCGAAAGTTAAGCTTATTAAATGACTGCATAATCGCAAATGGACCTCGTTCATAAAACTTGGCCATAAGGTTAATCAAGTATTACTGAACATCCTGCCTGAGTTTCAGTTCACATGACCAAGGTCAAAGGTCATTTAGGGTCAATGAACTTGGACCATGTTGGGGGAATCAACATCAAAATCTTAACCTATGGTTAATGGGGGCCTTAAGCCCCCATTCCACAGAGGGGAGACCTTTGAAGGACCTTTCAAAGACCCAAAATTGGCAAGGTCTTACAGCAGTCTCCAATATCACTGAAATTTGTCATCTCTGTGGAATGGCTCAGAAGGACCCCTCAAAGAACTCTGAAAGACTGATGGATATTAGACTTGTCCTAGGCTATAGAGATCTTTCAGTGGTCTTTCAGAGATCTTTTATGCAACAAGTGATCTTTCAGAATTCTTTCCATGGACTTTGCCTGGTCTTTCAATGATCTCTCATGAGTCTAACAGTAATCTCCGCAAAAATCTTGAGAGACTGCCGAAAGATCATGGAAAAACTAATAAGAACTTTGAAAGTTCATTGAAAGACCACTGAAAGACTGCCGAAAGATCATCAAAAGACAATTTTCCTGTAAGACAACTGAAAGACTGTTATGAACCATTTCAAAAAGTTTTGGTACTCACTAGGACCATGAAGACCATTGAAAGATCCATCAGGAATCGTGAAAGACCTCAGAGATCTTTGAAAGTTCGTTGAAAGACCCTTGAAAGTTCAAGCAAGTTTCATGGTCTTTAATACAGCAGTCTTGCAGAGGTCTTGCTCTCTGTTTTGAAATGTCATCATAACTTAGAAAAATATATGGACCTACTTTATGAAATTTGGACATGCGGTTAATCAACATCCTTAAAATACATCCAATAAACTTTGGCCAAGTTGGGGGTATCTGTTGAGTTACCATCATAACTTTGAATTTGTAAGGATCTAGTTGATAAAACTTGGACATAAGAGTAATCAAGTATCACTAAACATCTCATGCGAGTTTCGGGTCACATGACCAATGTCAGAGGTCATTTAAGGTTATTGCACTTTGGCCATTTTTATTAGATTGCTGTCATAACTTTCAAAGTTCATAGATATAGTTTATAAAATGTGGATATAGTGGATAAAGTATCACCGACAAGTCTTAGGTCGCATGATCAATGTCAAATGTCATTAATTGTCATTGAACATAGTATTGTATCATTATTGAAAATGGTGTTTTTTGTGAATAATTATGTTACAGTAGTTTTCAAAGTTAGCACTGCTACTATATTAATCGCGTGATGCAGGTGAGACTGCCAGAGGCACTCCACTTGTTTCTTTCAATCAGGGTTGGCGATTTTTTGATTTTTTTTTTTAATTAAAAAAATCAGATTTTTAAAATTTAAATCAGATTTTTTTTACTTTTTTGATTTTTTAAAAGTTCCTCCGAAAAAAAGGGTAATTATCCCCCCCCTTATTCTTACAATGACATCATTATTGATGTTATACATTTCACCCCTAATATTGTTCTTAACCACATATTTTGTAATTAAAATCCAGTTAAAATGGACAATTAAAAATAAATTTGAGAAATCATGTATCGGAACTTAATTCTATCATACATAGGCCTATGAAGGAATATTCCATAGGGAATTCCCAGTGAGTAGAGAAAATTCCCCTCTGGGATTCTTCATTCAAATATTTAAAAAATCCAAGAGGAAAAATCCCCAGGCACTCAGTGGAAATTGTCTCACATATGCACACAAAAGCTTGGTGGCAAAGAAGGCACCATGTCGGGCAGGAAAAATGATCCAATATGGATTCATTTCCAGAAATTGAACATAAGATGGGCTGCAGTGACTAAAAGGGTTTATAAGATAAAGCTTTTCTCAACAGTCAAATTATGACTGTACTACATTATGTTAATGTGATTTTTATAATTATGTTATTTAAAACATCAAATGTATGATAAATGTAACAATACCAAATAAGAGGCATGTTAAATATGTTGATTACATGCAGGTATCATTTTTTATTTTACATGACAGAAGTAGTCATGTGTAGGCGAAGGATAAAAACTGGAAAACTGCCAACAAACCTTTTCTCATTGACTTTTATATATTACATTTTTTTTTACAAACTGCTCTCTGAAAAGTCTTTGGATTATGTGAAAACTTTATGTTAAGAAAGAAATTGACTAATAATAACTGCAAAGAATGTAAAATTTCAGAAGAAAAACTCGACATACATGTAATT
This sequence comes from Lytechinus variegatus, assembly GCF_018143015.1. Lineage (NCBI taxonomy): Eukaryota > Metazoa > Echinodermata > Echinoidea > Temnopleuroida > Toxopneustidae > Lytechinus > Lytechinus variegatus. The sequence continues at coordinate 74,667,366 of NC_054742.1, forward strand.
TACAAAAAATGAGTACCTATTGACAACATACATCTGTGGTTTTTAAGGAATTACCTGATTTTATTGATTTGATTTTAATTTGTTTTAAGTAGATATGAAGACTTTTGTTGATATAAAGTTAATTCAAGGTTTTTCAGTTGACTTGAAGAATTAAAACTGCATTGAACAAATACTTTGTCCATGATTTGTACATTTTTCAATGGAAGTGATTCAAATCAATGATTTAAAAAAAAAATCATGGTGATTTAAATCACGATTTAAATCAACGTGATTTAAATCCGCCAACCCTGCTTTCAATTAGTAATTTTTTTGTTGAAATATGAACTTTTCTGTTGGAAATTTAGTAACAAAAATTGTAATCATGTCTTACTGACTCCAAAACTGTACCATATTTAAAACATCAAGAGCTTGAATCAGACTGTGCAGTGTATTTGATTAACGAAAAATTGCGTCACTTGTTTGGAAAAAAAACGTTTAAAAATGATTTAAAACAATAAAAAACTTTTTTTTTTATAAAAAATGTTTTTTAGTACAATCCGGACATGTAAAATTAGCATTTTTTACTCTATATGGTTCAGTCAAGTTGGTCCTTATTGTCAAATCTTAAAGAAAGATGAAATATTGTATAATTCAAACAATAAAAAACAAAGTAATAGTGAGTGATGGACATCGACTGACTCACCTAGTTGTGCATATCGCTGTTTTGTGAAAAATAAGCTAAAGTTTAAAAAATGTCATAACTTTCTTTTTTACATCCGATTTTGATGAAATTTTCAGCGCTATGCTAGTTTGATTTTTCTCTGTTTATTCAAAGTCAGCATTTTCCTGTGATGGACTCGACCTTAGATAAATTTTATTTTCACACGGGAAAAAACCCAAACAGATACAAAGTGTGATTTACGTTGGGGCTGTGCCATTGATAAAATATACAAAGTAAAAGGCACTCAAACTTACATGAATGAATACATAAAACATGATAATCGTAATTATTACCAGGTGATAATACAAAAAGTTATTAAAGTTTATGAAAATAATAACGAATCGTAATCAAATGATAAGTTGGAAATATACAGAAATATCTTCAATATAAATGCATAATACAGAAAAAATAACATCATCATGGGGTGAATTATTACTCAGATACATAATTATAAATGGGTTAATTTGAATTATTGAGAAAAAAAACTCTAACAACACTGCACACTCTTACACACAAACAGATACACACCATACACCCTTCCAAACACCCGTCATCATTAAAGGACAAGTCCACCCCAACAAAAACTTGATTTGAATAAAAAGAGAAAAATTCAACAAGCATAACACTGAAAATTTCATCAAAATCGGATGTAAAATAAGAAAGTTCTGGCATTTTAAAGTTTCGCTTATTTTCAACAAAATAGTGATATGAACGAGCCAGTTACATCCAAATGAGAGAGTTGATGACATCACTCACTCACTCACTATTTCTTTTTTATTTTATTATATGAAATATGAAATATTTTTATTTTCTCGTCATTGTCATGTGAAATGAAGTTTTATTCCTCCCTGAACACGTGGCATTCCATTGTTTAACATTTTGTGCTTCAGGCAATGAGGTCCTAATCATCAAATTCGTAAAAATTGAAATATTGTATAATTCAAACAATAAAAAACAAAACTAGGCGAGTTTGTGATACATGTATATGGCCACTGACCCTAGTAACCTGCCCTCTTCCTTTTAAATAACTTGTGAACCAGTTTATTGACACTCTGTCCATACCATACTGACATAATTTATCGATTAACAATTTGTGATTCACAGCGTCAAACGCTTTACGCAGATCTAGCATTACAGCACATACAATATTCCCGTTATCAAATTCATTAAACCAATCATTGGTGATTGAAAGCAGTGTTGTCATGGTTGAATGGAGGGGCCCTGATTGGGAAGCGTTCAATAGATGATTAGAATTACAATAATTGTACAATTGGTTAAAAACTATTCTCTCTAAGATCTTTGATAAGATCGGTAAAATAGAAATCGGTCTGAAATTATTAAGTTCATTAGAGCTTCCTTTGTGTAATGCAGTCACGATGGCATTTTTCCACTTTTCAGGAACTTCACCGAATATAAGAGACAAGTTTATTATGTGTGTTATGGGCTGAGTGATAAATTCGGCAACGAATTTGATCAATTTAGGTAACGAATCGCACCCCATAGCCTTATCATTTTGTAAATTCAAGATATGCCTATACACCTCACTTTCATTTACTAGTGTGAAATGAAACTGTATTTTGAGGCAAATAATCGAAAGAATACGTAAGATCTGAATTAACTGTGGGCTCTATAATTGAATTTGCTAACTGGGGTCCTATATTAACAAAATATTAACAAAAGGTTCGTTTAATTTTTCGGCAATCAGAATAGGATCATGAATATCAATATGTCCCGTATGACACATGAAAATGCAAAAGTTTCTACTTTTATTTTTGATGATGCAATCTTACAATATCAGTTTCTCTTTATTTGACCCACGGGTCACCAATTTATCCTATAAGGATCTACTTACTGCCCTTCATTTTTCAATAATTGTCCTATTAAAAGTTGTCCCGTACGACACACAAAAGTATACTGCATTTCATTGCTCGATTTGGATTCAGAAACTATAAACAGTAGGCCTATTTTAAGTAATTGATACGACATTAGGTGAACTAAATAGGTATTTTTTATCTCCATAGAACATGAAATACGTGTTTCTAACCATTTTAATTGACTTCATGTCATTCTTTTGTGAATCCCTTTAGCTTAACTGGTGATTTTCACTGGTCAGAGCTGGTTAATTTCTTTTTCATTGAGCATGAAAATAAAACTTTTATAATTGATTCACCTTAGCATGGAAGATGATTTCCTGTTGCATACTACTGTGAAATTGTTATAAGATGTAAGAAAAAAAATTTACATATCAATCATCTACTTGGACATACCTTGATCATTATTTTTTTTTATAAACTGTATTGAAACTCCTTACTTTTCTCCAGTTTTTAAAAAATCTGGAAAATAAGACAAACCATATGGTTTCATAAAATGCAGAAAAGTTAAAAAAATTGAAATTGCATATCTTTACAAAAAAATATTTTGTGGAATTACGAGTAATGTAAGAGTTGTGACATATTATCATCAGCCAAATTAAGTGATTGAATAAGTCAAAGAGACATAAAGTAAGAAAGCATCGCTTCAGTTTAGAGATGTCCATACAACACATTTTGAGTTTCCCGTACGACACATTGTTCTCGAAAATTATAATTTGCTTTATTTATTCATGAATGTTTATTGTGCTTTCTTTCTATGTGTTTCTTTTGGGGTAATTGAATATCAATTTTAGTTCAGTTTTTATGAAAATTATCTGTCCAACTCACAGACTTGAGGTTTCCAAAAAAGCCACCTTTTCTGCGTCCCGTACGACACATGATTTAGTGCTCCTTGCCAATAGCATGCAGACAATTTTTTTTTTGTACATGTACAAGTATTATTGAACCTTTCTCAGTGTACATTCTGAATGAAGCACAACATCCAGAAAGTCTGACAGGCCTTGGTTTAAACCCCTAATTGCTAATATCTCTGTTGGAATTCAGGCCTGTAAAATCAGGGTTTCTTTTTTTAATAGATCCCTTATATTTATTTGTTTATATTTTGTTCTGAAGTACCATTGCTATGGATAGATGTTAACAATTTCATTGAGTTAGAGTGCCATATGAAAAAAAGGGTGTATATTTTATTTCCCTTCACATTTTCTAAACAAAATATATATGTGATGCATAATTCGGCATACACTGTATTAACCTACTTACATGTAGTGTGATTACTTTTCACTAAAACGATGAAACTAGAGCAAAGCATAATGTATGTTAAAGAATCTGATACAGCTTAATGATACTGATCGCTACTTTATAGTGTTATCTATTTTTGTTTTCCGTTTGGCAAATTATTGTTGTCACGCTTATAATTGATATTGATTGCTACTTGGTTTTTAAAGCTATTTTGGTCTTCAGTTTGGGAAATTGTATTTGTCTCGCCTGAACGAACTTCGGCAGAGACCTCTTGATCACTTTTCTGTTAGTCTATTGGTCTGTTAACAGTCCATTTGTTTGTTACAAAAATGTTGGAGTTTTTGATAAACTTGCTCTTTATTTTTACATCAAGTATGTTCATACTTCTTTCATGTGATCCTTGGGTAATAACGTACATGTACATGTATGTGTCTTGAGGATCTAGGGATAAAAAGGTCAAGTTTTTGTTCAAATTGCTTTCTTCTTGAGATGTCATCGTGACTTTGCAATAAATCAAGTATCACTGATCGTCTAGCATGAGTTTGAGGTCACATGATTTAGGGTTAATAAACTTTGACAATGTGGGGTATGAACATTGAAATCATAAACAAGGTTAAGTTTTTGACATCTTTGAAATTATAGTGATCTATTTCATGAAACTTAGATATAAGGGCAGTCAAGTATCACTTTGCACATATATTTCAGTTAGTATTTTATTATCAATGTATGGTGTTTTCAGAGCTACCAAGTCTCACGCATTATGCGTGAGACTCAAGCATTTTGGACTCTTGTTCATCCCCTCAAATCTCTGTCTCACGCAACTATCACAGCCTATCCCCATATACATTGTACACAATGTCTGTGATCTCACTCAGATTCACAGAAAATCTCATGCATACATGTACATGTAGCTGGTCTTTGAACTTGGCATCTCTGTGTTTTTGTGAATAATTATTCATCTTAGCCCTAGTTTCAATTGAAGTCACATGCCTAAATTGCTAAAGGGCCATATTGTCTGACTGATGTCACCAATGTTTTTGTTTCCAATTACAGACCATTCACAAAGAAAAATGGTTGTCATTAGAGAGAGTAACATACATGGATCCTAGAGGAAGAGAGAGAACCTGGGAAGTGGCTGAAAGAACAACTAAACCAAAAAAAGAAGGAGCCAGTGATTGTAAGTATGTGGTCACAATCTGGTATATTTTCAGTCTGTAAATAGTTATGTCCCAGGCCCCCCCCCACTTCGGGTCGGAGGGACCGCAAGCGTGTTCCCAAAATGTCTGGTAAAAGGGGAGTGTTTTTGTTTTTTCTCTCTCTCTCTTTGGACTCCTGAGAAATTTAAAAATCTTTCCTATGGTATAGAGGGTTCCCACAAGCAGTCATATTGGAAGACAAACAATAAAAACCTTTGCATCAGACTATGAAAAATTATTGTTTTTATGGTTTTGCTATTGTTTTGTCCTCCAAGATGAATCAGGGAACCTCTATTGTAATGACAGCTCACCTGAGATGGGGGGTACATTGAGCAGTGTCCCGGATGCGCGTTTCCGTTTTACACCCTGGCGAAGGCATTTTCCGGAAAAGTAGCCAAAAAGCGACTAGTGAAGAGTCTACGTCTACGTTTGTTTACATTATCAGCTGGGCGCGCGATCCAAAGTCCGCACCGAAGTTATCCCGCAGAACATGCCGTACTTGCAAATGGTTCAATACGAATGTTTGCCTTGATCATTTGCCTTGCCGATTTGCTTATGTCTGTCTTTCTCTCTATCTGTCTATATATCTATCTCTATCTATCTATGTAACTGCAGTATCTATCTATCTAATAATCTTCTCTGTACTCTCTCATTCTTTATCTAACATCTATCTATCTCAAATTCTCTATCTCTCTCTATCTATCAATCCATCTGTCTGTCTTTCTCTATTTCTCTCTACCTACCTATGTAACTTATCTGTTAATTTGTCGCTCTTCTCTCTCATTCTTGATCTACATGTATCTGACATCTATCTCTCAAATTCTCTATCTATCTCTCTATCCATCTATCTATCCATCTGTCTGTCTTTCTCTATTTCTCTCTATCTATATTTATCTATTTTTAACTAGAGTATCTATCTATCTGTTAATTTGTTAATAATCTTCTCTGTCTCTCTCATTCGTTAATTATCTATTTAATATCTCTCTCTCTCTATCTATCTATCCATCTGCCTGTCTTTCTCTTATTCTCTCTATCTATATATCTATTTTTTTAACTTATCTATCTGTTAATTTGTTAATATTCTTTGTCTCTCTCCCTCTTTATCTAACATCTATCTATCTCTCATCTATCTATCTATCTATCTATCCATTTGACTGTCTTTCTTTATTTCTCTCTATCTATATATCTATCTATGTATCTATCTATATCTGTTAATTTGTCTATCTTCTCCGTCTTTCTCATTCTTTATCTTTCTATCTATCTAATCTGTCTCTCAAATTCTCTATCTCTCTCCTTCTCGAGCATATCTGTCTGTCTTTTTCTCTTTGTCTGTCCATATTTCTATCTATAACATCTCTCTATCTATCTATCTATCCTTCTCTCTCTTTCTCTCTCTCCCCTCTCCCTCTATATATCGACCTCTGTCTCTCCCCTCTCTCTATTTATCTATCTACCCATCATCTCTCCCTCTTCCTCTCTCTTTCTATCTATCTATCCACCTCTCTCTCTCTCTCTCTATTTCTATCTATCTATCTGTCTATCTTGTCTCTATCTATTTATCAGTCTTCTATATCTATCTTTCGGCAGCTTCTAAGTGTATCAATCCATCAAACTTCAATTTGTCTTTCCATTATAAGTATCTGTTTATTTTGATTTTGTCTGTCATTCTATTCATTTAGTTAATAATTTATTTTTAGAAAAAAAACTATCATAAACAACGCGACTGCAAAAGCATGTTCGGATTTCACTCCTGACTGCCGCTCTCTCTGTACATGAAGTGCCGAGGAACTCTGTGCTCTGATGAGTAACTGTGCATGCATGCGGTGGTGGACTCGCCTGTGTCGCACGCTGCATGCAACCAGCGACGTGTGTAGACTCTTCACTAGTCGCTTTTTGGCTACTTTTCCGGAAAATGCCTTCGCCAGGGTGTAAAACGGAAACGCGCGTCCCGGATAGGGGGTGCTTTCAAAGGGAGGGAACGAGCATAGGCATACTCTAAATAACACTGAGTGGGGGGGTTATGTCATAGGTTTGAATTCATAATCAAATCACAGAATGCTTGATGTGCTACAGGGATACTCTCCCCAATAATAAGATAATCTGAGATAAAAAAAAGATAGATAATCTCCAAGCTCGTTTCGCAGTACTTGAAAGTGCTCAGAAGTAGTGTCATGGATAATAGATTGACATTTCCCTTCTTTAAGGCCTGGTCACACGACCTGAGAGTTGTTGGAGCGGTCGTGGAGCGGAGAGAGAAAAATCATCACCGCTCGCTACCATTCACCATTTTCGATTGTTTTTTTTTTTTTTTGATATTTTCCCCAATTTTGTGAGCGAAATTCGACCCTCTCTCCCTACCGCTCCACGACCGCTCCAACAACGTTGAGCGGTGTGACCAGGCCTTAAAGCACAGAATTAATATTTGAAAGTTCTCTCAACCATTGTGCCAAAATATTAACGTTAACGGACAATAGAGAATAAATAAATTAATGTTTCTTCAATTTTACAGAAAGAACATAAACCTAAATCAATTTATTTATTTTTAAAAGAAATTAATTCACTCCCAAAATTCTATGAATGAGCCAAAACTGTAACCTTGATTTAGCATTTCTGCAGAATTTGTTAACTTCTAAACAGACATCGTGAGTGTAAAGGAATGTTTAGTTTTATTGTCCATTTTTGTCTCGCCCACCAGAGGTGAAGGCGAGACTTAGGGATCCAAATGTCTTCCGGCGTCCGTCCGTCGTCTGTCCGTCACAAACCTGTAATGACACATAACTCCACAACCATAAGTCCCTTTTCAACCAAACTTGGATGGTAGATGGACTTGGGGGACCTGCATGTTATGCTGCAGTCGGAGGTCACTTGGTAAGGTCAAAGGTCATATTCAGGTCAACGTTAAAGTTTACATGCAAGACTCTCTTATGACACCTAACTCCGCAACCGTAAGTCACTTTTCAACCAAACTTGGATGGTAGATGGACTTGGGGGACCTGCATGTTATGCTGCAGTCGGAGGTCACATGGTAAGGTCAAAGGTCATTTTCAGGTCAACAATAAAGTTAACGTGCAAGGCTCTTAAGACAAGTGTTATTCCATCCCAGTCATTTCACAATGAAGTTTCAATGTAATTCTCTTGCGTGCCCTCGCAAATCACAATATTTCTGGTTATTTTTCATAAGTGGGCGAGACACAAAATTGCTATTGCCTTGTTCTACAAATTCCTGAAATATTTGTATGGAACCATCAAACCGAGCCTTTCAGTTCTGATTCATTCAGAAGTGCAAAGTTAGACAAACTTCTGTTTGATTTGGCACTTTGACTACATCCCAAGATATCTGTTGTTCTAGTAGTAGAAGTACAAGGCCCTGGTCAGGATGTTGCTGGTGTCGATTCATTTTGATCATCAGCTTTCAAGATGGTTAATTTTTTGTGTATCTTTGAAACTAATGTAGGAGCATTTTCCTCCTTTTGTATTTCAGTGGTTTTGATGATCATTTCTCTTCAATTCTCTCCCACATTTTCTTTAAAACATCAAAGATCTTGTGGCTCATCCAAATTAAGTGAACATTGAATTTGTCATCACTTGAAATGGCTGGTTTGTGTCTTGTAAATCCCCTTCCTTTCCGTTTGAGAGTTGCTGAAAAACACTTGAAAACTCTTGCTGAATTGGCAGTCTTTGTGCTTGAAAATGTTCTTAGAGTTAAAGGTCAAGTCCAGTATTTATGAACAATATGCATGTCAGCATGACAGCTTTAAGCAGCATATTTCTGCACGTTTTGCATGGTTTTTGCTGCTCTGAAATGCTGTGGAAGTGTTTGGCATATCTTATCTTCCGATCACGAATTCAACAACCCACAAAAATGTTGGGACCCCTACCTGAGACTTGATACATGTATTACACCAACACCAACTCACACAGAAAATTTGAATTTTAAGTTCGGTGTTACATGTTTTTGTCTCACCTGCGAAGCAAAGTGAGACTATAGGCGCCGCTTTTCCGACGGCGGCGGCGTCAACATCAAATCTTAACCTGAGGTTAAGTTTTGAAATGATGTCATAACTTAGAAAGTATATGGACCTAGTTCATAAAACTTGGCCATAAGGTTAATCAAGTATTACTGAACATCCTATTAGAGTTTCATGTCACATGACCAAGGTCAAAGGTCATTTAGGGTCAATGAACTTAGACCATGTTGGAGGAATCAACATCGAAATCTTAACCTGAGGTTAAGTTTTTGAAATGTCATCATAACTTAGAAAATATATGGACCTAGTTCATGATACTTGGACATAAGGTTAATCAAGTATCACTGAACATCCTGCATGAGTTTCACGTCACATGACCAAGGTCAAAGGTCATTTAGGGTCAATGGACTTTGGCCGAATTGGGGATATCTGTTGAATTCCCATCATAACTTTGAAAGTTTATGGATCTGATTAATGAAACTTGGACATAATAGTAATCAAGCATCACTGAACATTTTGTGCAAGTTTCAGGTCTCATGATTAAGGTCAAAGGTCATTTAGGGTCAATGAACTTTGGCCGAATCGGGGGTATCTGTTGAATTACCATCATAACTTTGAAAGTTTATTGGTCTAGTTCATTGAACTTGGACATTAGAGTAATCAAGTATCACTGAACATCCTGTGCTCATTTCAGGTCACATGACCAAGGTCAAAGGTCAATGAACTTTGGCCGAATTGGGTGTATCTGTTGAATTACCATCATAACTTTGAATGTTTATGGATCTGATTCATGAAACTTGTACATAAGAGTAATCAAGTATCACTGAACATCCTGTGCGAGTTTCAGGTCACATGATCAAGGTCAAAGGTCATGTAAGGTCAATGAACTTTGGCCATGTTGGGTTTTTTTGTTGAATAACCATCATATCTCTTAAGTTTATTGGTCTAGTTCATAAAAAGTGGTCTAGTTCATTAAACTTGGACATAAGAGTAACCATGTATCACTGAACATCTTGTGCGAGTTAGAGTAGTATTCATAGTCAGCACTGCTGCTATATTGAACCGCGTGATGCAGGTGAGACGGCCAGAGGCATTCCACTTGTTTTTATTTGAAGCCCACAAACAGGCGGCATACAGGATGAAACACCCTTTTAAATTAGCTTTTATTGTTAATATGAGTAAATCATTACAGCTTTGTACATTTTAATGAAAAATGATATTTACTCTTTCTGATTCTTTTAGTGATTTTACCCTTTGCATCCTGTACTTAAGATTTTACTGCAATTTCTCACCCATTTCACTTTCATCATTGAGACTTCTCACGTGAAGTTGAGATGATCAGCAGCCAGAAGCATGACGTCATGGGCTATCAATATCACGATCGGTATCGTACTTCAGAACTTAAAATCTCTCATTGGTCTTGAGGTAAAGATGTGCAACACATGTTTTTTGCATGTGTTCAAAATCATGCTGCCATAATAACTACCGAATAACTAATAACTACATATGGCCAAAACCCCAGGAAAACTCTTTGCAGATCAAAATACTTCCCCAGTTTTTGATGAGTGTTCATGAGAGTTGGCACCAACATTGTTCTTTGGGCAAGAGCATGCAATTTCCTTTTCTAAATGTGTTTGAAAATGTGTCGCCATGGTAACAGCATGTTATTGCAAAAACTGGAAAAGTAGTTCCCAAGATTTTTTTAACGTTACTTTTGAAACTTGACGTGAACGTTCATCTTGGGTAAAGTCGAGATGTTTGATACTTTGTTGCCATGGTAACATCATAGGGCAAGGGTAACAGTCATTATTTATTGGTAATTCTAGTTTTGTTTTGTTTTTACTGCAGGTGTTGCTATGATAGCCATACTCAATAGATTGCTCCACTATGATTGTATTGTACTCGTCAAACAATTTCGGCCACCTATTAAATGCTATACTATTGAATTTCCTGCTGGTAAGTATGCCAAATATATCTGCTTTATAAGATTTTTTTTTTAGGGCAGGGGGTGGCTCAATCTCTGAAAACTAATTTATTGTCTCTTGGTCTGTTGATCCACTATTAAACTCCTTTTAATGATACAAGTATTTTTATGATAGTGGAGAGATTTTCCAACAGATATTTCTTGTGTTTTAGGGTCAAATGTGTTGATTTTTTTAAGGGATCCTCATCTCTTGATGTAGAGTTAATAATAATAATAATAATAATATATGTGATTTGTAATGCGCCAAATCCACTCGGCAGAGAGCCCAAGGCGCAGTGAAAGAAGAAAGAAATAACGAAAGAGAAAAATTACAAATATAATAGTAATAGATTTAGGAACAATTAAGAGTAGGAAGCATTGAATAGATGAGTCTTAGGGCCATTTCAGGTACACGTGTACACACACAGTCAAGTCAGTGCATGTGCACTGAATTTCATGACCTTGTACACGGTAGCATCTGTATAAAACTTGCATGGGAGTTGTAAACAAGTGAACAAGCTCACAGCCCTCACAATAATTCTAAGTTCTCATACGCTGCACAAGTTTTAATCACTAACATTCCAATTTCATATCCACCCTGAAGCCACAGGACTCACCCACAAGTAACCACTAAGTATGCAATTCCCTAGTGAAACAGTCAAGAAGATCAGCTTAAATTTCCCGCTGGACACAAGTTTAGCCACACACTCGCATTCATGTTACAGCTCACATGAATGTGTTCTTCGGAGGTTCAAAGTTTGTTGACCTCGAGACATCTCGTAATTTTTCTGATGTCATTGTTTTGACCCCTCTCTCTAATCTTACATCCCACCCTTTACACCCTCCTCCCCTTGACTTCTTTTTATCCACCATCTCTCATTCTTTCTTTCTTGTCTCCACAGTCCCTTAACTCCCCCTCTCTCCCTTCTCTATGCTGATCAGGTTGTTTTTCTCTCCCCCTCCCTTTCTTCATCTCTCTTCCCCCTCTCTGACTGTGTCTCTATATATTGTCTGTCTGTACCACCTCTCTCTCCCCCTCCTGATGAGCTCTCAACTTTATATATATATTTCTCTACATCTAAATATTGAATCTACTATTATTAGAGATTTGTAGGGATGGCATAGCTCCAGCCACAAATATTCCAAGCCATCATACATTTAGCTCAAATCATGTCTTTGTTTGAAATCATACTTATTTGAGATGTACATAGCGACTCCTCCGCCGTGTCTGTTTCGGTCTTTATGAAAACAAAATCATCTGTCTTAAGTTTAGAATCAGGTATGGATGAGTCACACATTGTTTCATTCAAACAAATTACATCAGAAGGCTCATTTTTAAGTAGGATTTTCAGTTCTTCAATCTTATATATCAAACTATAAATGTTTAAGTCAGAAAGTTTATTAAATGCCTCTTTGTTTTATTGCTGGGATCCATTGATCCATTATTCTCAATCAAGTAGTTTATCAGTGAGTGAAGTTCAACTGCATAACAAGGCCTACATGTACAGTTGTCCTCAAAATTATTCATACCCCTTGTGGAAAAACATTCTTTGGTAGATTCTTTACTTGTAAAAGCTATTATGATGTAACTTTCTTTGTATCTTTTGTCTGCTTGTTGCAATGCATGATTTGACATATGAGCTGGCAAGTCTTCATTAGCATAATAATAGATAGGGTCGAAAGTTATTTTTTGCACTTGTTCAGAATTATTCATACCCTTGCCAATACCTCAACAAAAATGTCCTTTTATGACAATGCGCATTATTTTCACTGTCTGGGAATGTGCTATTCTTTGTTCTATAGTTATTTCAAGATGTTCCAATGAATTAAATACCCTCTTTGTTAAACAAGCCATTAAACAATGATGGAAAATAGCATCTTTCTAAAAGGGTATAAATAGAGGAAAGCATTCTGGTAATTCTCAGTCTCTGATAATCATGGCCAAGAAGAAGGAGGTCAGTGAGGACCTACGGCAACGTATTTTGAATGCCCACATTGAGGGAAAAGGTTACAAGGCCATTTCAAAGCAGTATGACGTCCCTGTGGCAACAGTCCAGAGCATAATCAAGAAGCACAAGAGGTACAACACTGTGAAGAACCTTAGTGGGTGTGGCAGGAGGTGCAAGGTGTCTCCTAAACTTGCCAGGAAAATCTGCAGAGAGGTCAACAACAACCCCCGGACCACAACCAAGGCCCTACTTGAAACGCTTGACCGGTCAGGGACGAAGGTGTCACTGTCCACCATGGAGCGAGTCTTGCACAAAGGAGGTCTCCATGGAAGCAGGCCTCGGAAGACACCGTTGCTCAGGAAGAAACACCTGAAGGCTCGACTGGCCTTTGCTAGAAGTCATCTGAAGCAAAATCCAAGCTTTTGGTCAACCATCCTGTGGTCTGATGAGACGAAGTTGGAGTTATTTGGCCATATGGATGTTGAATACGTCTGGAGGAAGAAAGGGGAAGCATACAATCCAAAGAACACTGCCAACCGTCAAGCATGGTGGTGGGCACATAATGCTATGGGGATGTTTCTCTTCCAGTGGCACAGGTAACCTTGTTAGAGTCAAAGGAATCATGAAAAAGGAGGATTACATCCAGATCCTTGATGAGAACTTGAAGGAATCTGCCGAAAAACTCCAACTTGGCCCCAACTGGAAGTACCAACAAGACAATGACCCAAAGCATACCGCCAAGCTGGTGAAGAAATGGTTCAAGGACCATGATGTCAACGTCCTAGAATGGCCAAGTCAGAGTCCTGACCTGAATCCGATCGAGAACTTGTGGCGAGACCTGAAAGTCAGAGTGATGGCTAGGAACCCGACCAACCTGACCCAGCTTGAGGCCTACGCCAAGGAAGAATGGGCTAACATCCCGCAGGAGACGTGCAGGAAGCTTGTGGACACTTACAGGAATCGTCTAGAAGCAGTCGTAAGAACAAAGGCTATGCTATTGACTATTAATGAAAGACATTGGACTCAGAAAACCTATAGGGTATGAATAATTTTGAACATGACATTGTTTGAATATCTATGAATAAAATACCCCTGAAAAGAGAAATTTCTTGAATTGTGCATTGTTGTTATTCTTTCACTTGTAGGTCACACATAAATCATAGAGAAACTTGATAAAATGCATTCATTTCATCACAAACATGAAAAATCACAAATATCAACAAGGGTATGAATAATTTTGAGGACGACTGTAGATACTCAGGCCAACCCTGTTGAGCCTTTGTCATTGGAAGCAATGGATGGAGATCTGTCGACTTTATTATCCCTCTTGGAAGGGCCATCTTAAAATCACACACAAATGATCCTAAAACTTCAACGTAGGACTTTTGTTCAGGTGTAGGCCGGTACTGCTCTCGAGGTCGCTCAAAGTTGCGTCGTAGGATCGACGCAACAGCCTGCCATGCCTTGTTGATGTGGACTCCATCCCTGCCATGATGCTTGTCACCTATGTTATCATTGTCAATGAAACTCCAACCCCTATCATATGCAGCTCTCTTCAAACGAGCTTACTCTATCCGCAAGACCCCTCTGGTAAACCGATTCCCATCTGCGGTGTATTGATACCAGACAGGTAGACGCTACATCCCTTCATCGAAATCACATCAGCTAGGGCAATGATTTCATCGGCAGTAGAAGGACTTCCATTAGCCTTTACATCTTCAGTAGCCTTCCTGAGGGATATATCAGCCACCTTTGCTCCTGGTTTAGAGTGACAGACTACCTTACGTTTCTGCTCAAGATTCGGCCCTCAGTGTGCTTAATCATCGAGTCACCTTCGATGATAGCAGGTTGCTCGTTGAAACGGCTTTTACGATGCCCTTGTCGAATTGGTTGGCTAGATGACACAGATATGGCATCAGTTCTTCCTCTTCTGGGGACAGCATCAGATACATCTACATGTAGCTCTGCCGTGCGGCAGTATTCATTTGATTGTTTGGTTGTTGATAGATCCGTAGGAATCTTCAAACCATTGCCTTCGCTACGTTCAAAGACAGTATCAGGAACTTCACAAAGGCGTTGACGGCGATGTCCTTCATGATACTGTCTAATTTGATCAGTTATGGATATTGCACTTGTAGACTCTGCTTGAGGAGAGTTTCCAGTCTCCTCAAGAACATCAAACTTGTTTTCAACCGAATGGTTTCAACAATCTTTTCAACTTCCTGTGGATTAACCCTCGTGATAGCGTTCACTGAAATCATTAAGATTCTCCTCCTTTTCACAAGTTCTCACCATCAATCTTGAATTCAAGCTTCAAAATTCTTTCTGCGAGTTTATACACACATTTTTACACTAGATTAAATAGTTCGTATAGATCCATTTCTTCTGTGTTGGTTTGCTTATCATTTTTGCTACTTTGTGCATCATCATGGATATGCAAACGATTTAATTCATCTATTGCACCTTGCAGCCTCTTAGCTAGCATTTCCTTAACACCGATCTATTGAGTCCACGTTTCTGTAGTTCAGTTTTGAGTTCTTTACATCGAGTCTGCTTACAACTAATGCCATTGTGACATCATCATAAAATTGTTGTTGACCCACCTTGCCACATTCACATCACAGAGCATCATCGCGTCGCGTAAGGGATAACAAACCGCTAAATATGTTCAAATGACTAAAAAAAAGATGAAGTGAATTAACCAAATTAACAGTATAAAATGTTCCAAAGCTTTAAATGTCAGTAAGATATGAGAAAAAGGGTAATACGAAGCTCACTGCTGTCAATGACCAAACAGTTAGGTAAGAAACATTTCAATCAATTATGGCTGCAAAATGTTTATTTTTTCCCGGAACTGATAAAAACACATCCTTCCGCTCTGAAATAATGTGGGCAAATAATGCAGTATAGATGATTAAAACAATTATTCTGGTTGTGAACATATACATAAAATGAATGATTATAAATGATGGAATAAAATGAGAGGATTAAAATGATTGAGTCGACCTGATTTTCTCCAACTCTCTCTCAATCTAGCCCACTCCCCTCCCCTATACATGTCTCTATCCTCTCTCCCATCTCTCGATCAACTATCTTCCCTCAATCAAATTGAGCTTCTGTGTGTGCATGGGATAGAAGTGTACACTGTTTGCAGTGACCATGCCTCAATAGCGATCGAGTGGCGGTCATGTCAGTGTCATATCTGATCTTCCTCCCGAACTTTTGAGTGAGATTGGCGATTGTATGATATCAAAGCAATATACAGTCATTTAAAACACTTTACATTTGCAGTATATCAGAAAGAAAAATCAAGTGAACAAAATGTGAGTATTGTAATCATCAGTTCCTGAATTATTGGTGGAAATTCAGACAACGCAAGTTGTCATACCTAACATAGCTGGCTGTTTTTGTTTACAACGTGTACACAACCAAAAAATATGCCGTGTACATGTGCATCAAAAATGGACTTTCAAAACGGGCCTAGTAGGATAGTAAAATTAGGCCTAGAGACAAAAGCATTTTCATTTTACAAAGCTTTTTGTGGGAAAAATAGTCAATTTGAGGACACCAAATTGTGACATGCTCAAAACAGGGTATACATGTGAAGCAATTTATCTACATATGTATTTTGTCAAGAATGCAGGGAATAACAGAAAATTGCAAATACATTGTCACTAAAGGTCTCAAATTATTGATTTCCAAAAATGGAACGCACATTACTCTTGGTGTCCAGCTTGTATTTTGGTAACAAATGTTCCACAGCACAGCTAGAATATGGACTAGTTAATGAGATACCTTTATAGTAAAACTTCTTCAATTTGAAGAAATCCTTGAATAATGGATAAACAATGAGAAATTGCCTTCAAAATTAGGGACATATTGTTGTCATCAATACATGTTCTGCATCCATAGTTCTGTTAATTTATAATCTGAAATAAACAGAAATATATAGCACAAAGGTCTATAAAACAGATGAATATTAATCGATCCAGAAATAGATTTTTTTTATGTGGCAGCCACTTTCAATTTGGTGTCCATGTTTGGACACTGTGTAACAAATGTTTCATGCATTTTCAGAGGTAGGAGAAATCTGCGAAGAAATTAATACCCCCACGTCTAACTGGCAGGATATAATCATATGTTAGCACAAACTAAAAACATTTAAGTTGTTGGACTTTTGTGTGAAGAAAATGAGCTAATTCTCTAAATCTTAGGTACATGGGTGTCGATCGGTATTCTTGGTTGGGGGGGATGATTGACACAAATGTTCTTGTGGATGGGGATATTTCAACATTACCCCCACTATATAAAATCACAAGTTAGGACATTTGGGAGTGGTTAATATGCATGGTGTTCTTGGAAATTCCTTCATTGTTGTAGTGTACTATACTTGTATAATTTTTTTGAAAATTCAATTTGTGTTACAAGTAAAAGCCTATTCTAAACTCATACCGAGAAAAAATGACAAAAATTGACTGGACCATGTACATAGTGATCTGTTTATTGAGCATGATGTATACACAGGGGCGTCGATCCATTTTTCAGATGGGGGGGGGCAAAATTATGAATCAACGTTCCAAAGGCGCTCGATCACAATATATATATATGTATATATATATATATAACTCATGAGAAAGAGACACATATCTCACCTTCACCAACAATGCGAGCGCGAAGCGCGAGCTAAATTTTTTTAGTATGTCATGAAAACAGGAAAAATGTACCTGTTTACGTTTGTTTGTAGTAACTCATGAGGAGGGTCGATCATGTATCTCACTAGAGAGCGAGCTGATATTTCTCTATATTCTGACCTGAAAGCTTGATATTCTAAGCATTTTTGGTACCAATGATTAAGATGGGTATCTAGAAGAACAATAGGCCTAGATGCGAGCGCGAGCTGAAAATTTTGATATTTTGATCTGGAAAAAAGGACATTTTAATGGAAGATATATATCCAACAAAAGATTATTGCAAAATCAAAGTTCTTTTGAGGTTTAGAAATGAAAACGGGACATTATATTCACCTATATAATCATGAAAAGTATGGGGTTTTGGTACATGATGCGAGCGCGAAGCGCGAGCTGAAAATTTTTATATTCCAATCTGAAAAGCAGACATTTTGAGCATGATTTTAAATCAAGATCGAGTTGGTATCTCAATCTCGCTTGCTGATTTTAGTGTAGCATTACAATCTTATTTTATTTTTTAGTTGCACATGCGGAATTATTGGGAGGGGGCAAAACGATATGTTTGCCCCCCAATATTTTCATTGGTGGGGCGATCGCCCCCTGTCCCCCCCCCACCCAGGATCGACGCCTCTGTGTATACAACTTCTCTCTTAAATCTAACCTGACTGGCAATATCTTTATTCTTCTTAATGCATGATGATAAACATGCAGATTCGGACCAATTAAGACTAGCACAAATTACAACCTGTGTGGCTTCTCGTGCGCCATCGGGCTTACCGTCATTCCTTTATTTATCTTGCCACCCTTTTACTCCCGTTTATTTTTCCACCCTTTTGAGTTAATGATATTTAAATTAATTTATTCACCACTGGTGGGATGGAACACCCAATCAACAAAAGTTGATTTTCGTTGGGGTCCTTTTATGTCATGTGTTAAAAAATATCAGATACATGAACATTTCATTCTTTTTCATCTTGAACCTCCACCCATCTGTTTAATAGTCCTGAAAAAGATTGTTTTTATTTAATAACAATATACACAAATTGCGAGGGAAAAAATTGATTGATGGCATACTATAATCATCATGATCAAACTTTTCATTTTTTCATCATCATTATTATAATTTTTTACCCTAAATTATTGGGGGGGATGATAATACAGGCCATCCCCCCACTTGAAATATTGGGGGGGATATATCCCCCCCATCCCCCCGTGATCGACACCCATGCTTAGGTAACATTTGTTATGGTGGATAACCATGTATAATTCATGAAAATGCCAATAGAGACCTATACATAAGAAAAAAACCAAAGTATGTTCATATTATTGGAGACTGCTTGAACTGTCTTCCCTGGTTATATGGATATCTCATGAATGTTTATTGATAACTCAGTGTGTTCAGAGCATTTTATTACAGAATTTATATTTTTAGTCTGATGTCATACTTTCCCTCCCTAGTATTGTAAAATTACTCATGTGATCTTGTAATTATTCTTTTAATTTGCAGGATTAGTTGAGCCAAATGAAAGCTTAGAGGAAACAGCACTTAGAGAATTGAAAGAAGAGACGGGATATACAGGAACAGTGTTATCAGTATCTCCAGGTAAATGCTTCAATGAAACTTGGTCCCATATTCTGAACTCTGGTTAATTCAAATTCTAATCTACATGTATGATTTGAGTTTAACTCTGGATATCCTTGAACATACATGTATGAGAGATGGTCAATGATTAAAGTTTAATTCACTTACATGTGACTGTCCTCCCAGTTTATTCTTTTCATATTTTTTTACTTTGGTCCTTTGATGTCCGCCTCAATTTGGCCATTAGAACCTTCCAAAGTCCCAAAAAGGTCTAGAATTCTACATTTTGAGAGACTATGATTTAGGGAAATTTGTCTTTCTAACAATGCTAGTATATTTTTTTGTATGTGTCTCACCTGCATAGCAGAGTGTGACTATAGGCGCCGCTTTTCCCGACGGCGGCGGCGTCAACATCAAAACTTAACCTAAGGTTAAGTTTTTTGAAATGACATGACTTAGAAAGTATATGGACCTAGTTCATGAAACATGGCCATAAGGTGAATCAAGTATTACTGAACATCCTATTAGAGTTTCATATCACATGACCAAGGTCAAAGGTCATTTAGGGTCAATGAACTTAGACCATGTTGGGGGAATCAACATCAAAATCTTAACCTGAGGTTAAGTTTTTGAAATGTCATCATAACTTAGAATATATATGGACCTAGTTCATTAAAATTGTACCTAGTTCATTAAAATTGGACATAATCAAGTATCATCAAACATCCTGCATGAGTTTCACATCACATAACCAAGGTCAAAGGTCATTTAGGGTCAATGAACTTTGGCCGATTTGGGGGTATCTGTTGAATTACAATCAAAACTTTAAAAGTTTTTGGATCTGATTCATGAAACTTGGACATAATAGTAATCAAGTATCACTGAACATCCTGTGCGCAGTTTAGGTCACATGACCAAGGTCAAAGGTCAATGCAATTTGGCCATAATGGGGGTATCTGTTGAATTACCATCATAACTTTGCAAGTTTATTGATCTGACTTTTGAAACTTGGACATAAGAGTAATCAAGTATCACTGAATATCCTGTGCAAGTTTCAGGTCACATGATCAAGGTCAAAGGTCATGTGAGGTCAACGAACTTTGGCCACATTGGGGGTATTTGATGCAGTATTTGGTACCCTGGGGTACCAAATAATAATTCGCCATTTTGTTGAATTATTTATTTTATTTTTTGCGCTGTACCCTGGTTACCAAAAAATGTGTACAAGTATATTTTAATGTTTTGTATAGATTTTTTATTTCTTTTTTAGTGTTCTAATCTTCTAATCTTCACTGTTCAATAATAACACCACCCCCACCGCGTGTACCGGGGCGAGTTTTGGACTATATTAAAAGCTAATCTTTTGTGTAAGTTAGCTGTCGAAAAGTATACTTAAATTCTTAAGTATAACATAATTTGTTTACTATTATTGGCATTAGATTGTATCAAAGAAAGGAAATAGGCGTTGTGATCATTGTCCCCATTCATTGTCATGATTGTCGCACTGATCGTACGACCGAGATCAACATGACAACAATGTAACTGTACACTATTACAACACGAGATGGCGCTGCACAACGCCGTACCCTGGGTACTACGGTACCTCGGTGTACGGCGTGGTGCATCATTTGTTGAATTACCATCCTATCTCTGTAAGTGTATTGGTCTAGTTCATAAAACACGGAAATAAGAGTACCCAAGTATCACTGAACATCTTTTGCGAGTTTTAGTAGTTTTCAAAGTCAGCACTGCTGCTATGTTGAATCCTGTGATGCAGGTGAGACGGCCAGAGGCATTCCACTTGTTATGGGTCACTATCACTTGTTTAATTTCTTGGTAACTTTGTTCTTTGAAAGAACCATAGGAAAAATTTGCCTTCAAGCTTCCGCACTTTACATGAAACTTTGACTTTGACCGTCGATAGGAGTATAGTACAAGGAAGGATCTGACATTGGTAGGGTTCTTTGATCTTGGCCAAGATGCTACTTTGTTGATGTTGTTTGGATCAGGAAGTACACTGTTAGCATTGATGACATAACACAGGTACATGTATGTAACTTACAAAAGAACTGACACTTAACTGGCTTGAGTTTGAGTCCGGCTTCTCTGAAGCGTTGGAGTACTTCAAGGAGATTGTGTAGGTGTTCATCAAATTTCTTTCCCAGTACAAAACAGTACATCCTCTATCGCCAGATACAAAAAATCTTGGTGAAACTACATTCCAAGCAGTAGTACCACGCTCCATGGCCTCAACAGCTCTCAACCAGCTACATGGTGATCCCGCTGCCGGACATTTTGGTACCCGAAGAACACTTCAAAGGCCAAATCCTCTTGTTATTGGCCATTTGTACACAGAGATATTGTGAACTATTGCCAAACTTGTGCAGCATGTGAGTTGATGAGATTGCCAAATTCCAAGTACCGAGCATCACTTCACAATATCAACACAGAGCGTCTTCTTCAGAAAGTATTTGCGGATGTTGCAGAGCTCCCTACTTCCAGAATAGTCTCCTGATTTATACTGGTAGTTGTTGATCTTTTCAGCAAGTGCACAAATATTTACCCGATGAAAGATCAGACAGCTCCGACTATAGCCAAGCATTTGTTCTTGTTCTGTGTTGGAAGAACCCGCATATATTTAGAGCTTATAAATTCTAAGATATAGCTCCTACATGAATATTTCTTGAATTGCTATCATAACCTTGAAAATTGTGGATCTATTGCATAAAACTTAGATATAAGAGTAATCAAGTATCATTGAACACATGACCAATGTCAAAGGTCATTTACGGTCAATGAACTTTGACTGTGTTGGGGGTATGGTTGAATTGTCATCATAACTTTAAAGTTTATTGATCTAGATCATGAAACAAGGATGAAAGGTAATCAAGTATTACCTATTGTTTAGCAAGAGTCTTAGTCTTAGAACACATGATTAAGGTCTATGGTCATTTAGGGTAAATGAATATAGTGTTTTATTATCATATGAATGGTATTTTTTTGAATAGCATAATGCAGCCAAAACTGCCAGAGGCATTCCACTTGTTTAGTAGTGAGATTAGATATTGAAATATTATTTGAGATTAAGTAAAGTTTGTATTTGCAAGAATATGTTTAGAGAGATCACAATCAGTCATTACAGGATCTGATTTGAACAGGTTAGCCAGACTGGAGGATACATGTTTATGAAATGTGGAAATTAA